>NC_069126.1:44968115-45268115 GCF_026914265.1 Mya arenaria | reverse complement strand
AAGAATAGGATCCTAGTTTTCCCAGGTGGGAAGAATATGATCTGGGTAAAATAAGGTCTTACAGAGCTTAATTATGTAATTTGTAGATGAAATAAAGTAAAATTTTATTACTAAAATTGTGCGGAGTAAGCTAAGCCAAAAGAATCATTAAGATTTTATTTCAAGTCATCTAACTTTTCTTAAAGTACAACCTAATTGGCTAACATATTGTCAACGTAAAATCCGACACAGGAAGTGTCGATCGGATGGGCGGCAGTAGGCGGACCAGGCGAAAGTTGAAATTCTTAATGATTAAGCATAGTACTTAATGATTGCATATCTGCAATTTCATTGGCTGTAAATGTATGTTGTATTCAAATTGAAGTTTTCCAAAATCTTTTATTAATAATAAAGATATACATAGATAGACAGATTATTTCTTTTTGTTGTAGAAAATAAAATGTTACTATCAATCATTTTGAAACAGACGATGTATGATATCATCTGGATTCGAAATGATAAAATATGACTGACACATGCTATCGAGTTTCATAACAGTTCAATTTATTTATATGAGAAAGCAGTCGCGAAATAATCATACGGTTTCTGTATCAACATCTTTGTGGACGAGTGGGAATTGAATCTTGTTCAAACTGTCGCCTGTTTATATGCCATAAAGCCCTTCAGGACCCGATATCACAAAAATTACTCAAGTCAAATCCTGGTCGCTTAATGTATTTGGTAGAACGAATTGACTGATAAAGTATATATTGTTAAGATTTTGTAATACATCTGACAAGAACGTGTTGCTATGGTGATGTTGGACGCAACATCCGTTCAGCCAATAGTGCTTGGCGTTCCCTATGGAGCTACCGAGGATTTAGTATTTCTTTTAGATTTTAGTAAACTATACTGAACTACTTCTTAACGTACTGCAGTATATATAATACCATATACTTAAATTGCATTCTAAAAAGATGTACCGTATAATAATAAGTATAAACAAGTATGTCAGCTAAAACACAAATATGTTGTTGGATCATAAATACTTTGTCTTTATAATCCTTACCTTCATTAAAAGATTTTCCATTTTTAATGCAGCCTGAAAATAAAAGAAAACACGTTGATTATTGTGTTCACTAGCACACAGCACCAAAAGAGCTAAAATATTGAATTGTTAAAACTTAATCTTTTATTCACTACCTCGCAAAATACAGGAAAACACAAAAAGAGGAAACAAATAGACACACGAAAACGGCCAACATAAATGTTAAAATAATTTATGCTATGCTATGCTATGTTCCTTAAACATTATATATGAAAAAAAATTCTCTGTCATGTTATTTTCATACATTCATATATACGCGTATTTTGGTGTTGATTCATAACTAGATTTGTAAACAGTCAACACCTCAGTAACGTCCACTTAAGAGAAAAGCAACATTCTGGGAAAAAAACGTAATCGGCCGTTACATACCATCAGGCGGCTGACAGGAGAGTCCACAGCTATCGTTACAGCACTTGTCGTCGTCGGGACATTCGGCATCATTTTTACAGAAGTCGCCGGTAATGATACATTTGGACATCACGTCGGGGGGCATCGCCGGGCAACTACCGGGCTTTCCGGGCGCGCCTGTCCATAGAATATAAGTATTAGTATTATAACAATATAACTACTAACTTATCTCCTGATGTTTTGTATTTGTAATAGTTCTTGTCAGAACCGAAAGGTGCTGCCTCTACGAGCTTGAAGTATAATTGCCGGAAACGTTAAAGTTTACTAAGTTCATCAAGTGAGACATATCAAAAATAAAAGGGGATCATTTGTTCTGTGTATTTATGTAATACTGATTACACGGACTTATTCCAGTGGAGCAACAACGACCACAAGAATAAGTTTTGATACCTCGTCATACATTTACTATCACCGACTACATGTTATCATCAAACTCATGTAGGTTTATCATTCAGTTTGACGTCATGGTCCAGGGAATTAATATATTCAGTTTGCATATTACGACAATTAGTGTTATATAGTGCAATAGACGCTTGGCTCTGATTGGCTTGTTTGAACAATTAAAAATGAGCCCAACTTGCACTTAAAAAAAGTTTCATTCAAACATTTTAAACACGATTATTTTTCCTTAGGCCGTAGGAGCTTAAACTTACACTCAAAAATCAAAACAAAGTTTGGAGGAAGAAGCTTTGAAAGTGTACCTTGTAAAATAGTATATCTAAATTCATAATGAATGTCAATTTACCCGGACATGAAGGGCAACACTGGCCAGGCGTCTTAATCGGAACAACTCCCCCGGGGCAGTCGGCCCGTTGTGGGCACTTTGTACCCGCACAGTCATCCGGGCAGCTGGGACAGCAGTCTCCGATCTTTGTCACTGGCATCGTGCCGACAGCACATGGTTCCATAACGGGGCAAGCAACTCTCGCGCATGGATCCGGCGGACATGTTTCACAGCATTCTCCCGGTTTCATCACCCTCTTTGCACCGCCCGGGCAAGGCGGCTGGAGTGGACAGGCAACCCTCGCGCAGGGATCAGGCGGGCAGGTAGGGCAGCATTCTCCTGGTTTTCGTGCTGGTGCCAAGCCCGGTCCACAGAGTGGCCATTCACAAGGAACGTTCTCGCACGGGTGAGTTGGACAAGAGGAACAACACTCGCCTGGCTTTTTCACTGGGTCTGCGCCACCAGAACAGCTTAGTAGTGGACACAGAATTTCAGCACATGGGTCAGGCGAGACACCATCACCGGGCGGTCCACCGTCCCAAATAAAGGGAGGTCTACCGCGCCCGCCTTTGCCCGGCTTTTTATTGCCCTTTCCACGGCCGGGTGGTGGTCCACGGCCGGGTGGTAGTCCACGGCCGGGTGGTGGTCCTCGTCCCCGACCTATGCCTACTTTCCCTTTGTCCAGCCCCTTCGCTTTGCCTTGTTGCGGTCTAGCGGTTACATATAGTGCTAATGTTAAAACCACGAACAGATATATCCAAAACTTGAGTTTCATTTTTAATTGCACAAGCCTGCTTATCAAAGAAGTAATGAATGGTGACACAACGGCTGGATGCTTATTAAAGTGGCAATGATTGACGTTCACGAATACCGTGTTAGACGTAAAACATGATTAGCAAACAAAACTAAATTATATTTAGCACAAAATATAACGTGCCCCTTTGCGTTTACGTATTCTTGTGTGATTTGTTTGTGCGTCACAATATGTTAACAAACAGAAATACGGTAGGTATCATAAGCTTGAATATTTGTACAAAACAATAAAAACTCGTTGAATTATTTCAAATACACATGCAGGGATGAATTTGATAGATTGTTTTAAATAACGCAGGAATTACGTGAAGTTGGCAGCCTAGCGGCGTGAAGTTGGCGGCCTAGCAGCGTGAAATTGGCGGCCTAGCGGCGTGAAGTTGGCGGCCTAGCGACGTGAAGTTAGCGGCCTAGCGGCGCGAAGTTGGCGGCCTAGCGGCGTGAATTTGGCGGCCTAGCGGCGTGAAGATGGCAGCCTAGCGGCGTAAACATAGCCGCTTAGGGGCGTGAAGTTGGCGGCCTAGCGGCGTAAAGTTAGCGGCCTAGCGACTCGAAGTTGGCGGCCTAGCGGCGCCAAGATAGCGGCCTAGCGGCGCGAAGTTGGCGGCCTAGCGGCGTGAAATTGGCGGCCTAGCGGCGTGAAGTTAGCGGCCTAGCGGCGTGAAGTTAGCGGCCTAGCGGCGCGAAGTTGGCGGCCTAGCGGCGTGAACTTAGTGGCCTAGCGGCGCGAAGTTGGCGGCCTAGCGGCGAGACGTTGGCGGCCTAGCGGCGTGAAGTTGGCGGCCTAGCGGCGTGAAGTTGGCAGCCTAAGGGCGTAAACTTAGCCGCTTAGGGGCGTGAAGTTGGCGGCTTAGCGGCGTAAAGTTAGCGGCCTAGCGACTCGAAGTTGGCGGCCTAGCGGCGCCAAGATAGCGGCCTAGCGGCGTGAAGTTGGCGGCCTAGCGGCGTGAAATTGGCGGCCTAGCGGTGTGAAGTTGGCGGCCTAGCGAGGTGAAGTAAGAGGCCTAGCGGTGCGAAGTTGGCGGCCTAGCGGCGTGAAGTTGGCGGCCTAGCGGCGTGAAGTTGGCAGCCTAGCGGCGTAAACTTTGCCGCTTAGGGGCGTGAAGTTGGCGGCCTAGCGGCGTAAAGTTAGCGGTCTAGCGACTCGAAGTTGGCGGCCTAGCGGCGCCAAGATAGCGGCCTAGCGGCGTGAAGTTGGCGGCCTAGCGGCGTGAAATTGGCGGCCTAGCGGTGTGAAGTTGGCGGCCTAGCGACGTGAAGTTAGCGGCCTAGCGGTGCGAAGTTGGCGGCCTAGCGGCGTGAATTTGGCGGCCTAGCGGCGTGAAGTTGGCAGCCTAGCGGCGTAAACATAGCCACTTAGGGGCGTGAAGTTGGCGGCCTAGCGGCGTAAAGTAAGCGGCCTAGCGACTCGAAGTTGGCGGCCTATCGGCGCCAAGATAGCGGCCTAGCGGCGTGAAGTTGGCGGCCTTCAGTGTAAGGTCGTTTTTTATTTCACTCGTTTTCATAGAAAAACTATATGCTCAGTTGCTTTATTCTGTTAGTCACTTATGCGCTTGACAGAATCGTTACGAGATGCGAACATGTTAGAGAAACTCGTATAAAAATTGATACAATTATTGCCAGAGCCGATATTCACAGGTTTTGCAAGTCCGATTACTGTGACTATGAAAATTGGTATGCCTCTTTTCCGTGTCGCTCTTTTTAAAAATAAAAATGCATTACGAGACCAATCAACGTTTCATGTTGTTAAAGGCACACGATATAACAGAAAATAATAGAACTTTTATTAGGCATAAACATCAATATGTTCGTAGCCAAATGCATATATATATATATATATATATACATTCACGGCGGCAATATAAAACTGTATTGACATTAGTGTTGTATGAGAAGAGCAAAATGTATAATGTCTTTATAAAATGGACAGACAAGAATAAAATAATATTCATCTTCAAACATATTCATATTGCAATATAGGTTGAAGTAATATAACATTAGTTCTAGGTACAGATATAAAAGATACAAATAATTGTTGTAAATTTAATAGCTACGTGGCCACTTATTCCCCGTTTCGAATAGCGCGAAAATATCAATATTATTTTATCTGTTCCTAAATCATATGCATTTGTGTATATCATTATTGTCAAAGAGTTAACCAGGGTAAAGCATTTAAATAAAAACAACAACAACAACACTTTTGCATCAACCTACATGTATATCGAACGCCTGTAAAGTTTCTACAGTGATCCGCATGCATAGGTCTCATTTCAGCCTTGACGATATGTATTACGACGATTCGCATTTCCTTGATGTTCACATATGAACGTGCAAATAACTCAATTGCATAACAACGTCTTGTCGTGATGGACACATCTTTTTATTAGACAAATGTAATAATTTATTTTAATCTACATACACCAAGCAACAACACATGACTCATTATAACGCTTTAAAATTTGTACTTCTTCTCTACTGATTAAACGGGTACAATACATAACGATTACATAAACAGTTTAAAAATCACAACACTATCAAAATCATAAGAAAAAAAGAAAATAATTATATTCCTAATTCTTGGATTTATAACATTAGTTTAACGATGGTGGTACACAGAAACAAGTTGTTTTAATAATGTATGTTCATCCTCGCCACCCCAGCGTATCATAACCTGTATGATATAGGTTACGATACGCTGGGGTGCAGAGGATGTTTATATTGTGCCCCGCCCTGACTGATATTACATGCCGATAGGATTGGCACATCCTGAAAACCAACATCTTCGAAAAATCTAAATGTTCCAGGTTCAGGTTTATTTTATTTTTTTTCAATTTGTTTAAATCAAAGATGGATGTATCTAACTATGAACTGACAGGAATTGAAATGTACAATTGTATTTTATCACTGATAAATGATTGCAAGTGTGATGGACATCGTTAAGGAATACGAATGTTTTGTATCAAACTGTTGACTGGCATTAAACCACACTAGAAATTTATGAAGCCAAATATAAGAAAGAAAAAACAAAAACAAATGAAAGTTCGATATGGCAAAACTATATAGTCCAATCACAGTAGCGTTTGACCATAGAGGGTCTCCTAAGTGACATTATGTTGAGCAGGCTTATAATGTCACTCTTTAATATAACAAAAGCTATGTTTTACCTTTAGAACTATTGTTTGCAAATGAACTTAGCGTTTAGAAGGTTTTGATGCATTGAAAAATCCACCTCATCCACCAAATGAGTTCCCGATAAATTGCAACACTTTTAACCTGTCAATCGACTTCACAAGTAAAACAAAAACAGAATGCCGCCGTCAGTGATGTTTCATAAAAAATACGTTTCAAGTGGAGCTATCTACTGAACAGGCGGGCTCAAACTCCGGCAAAGCATTTATACATCTACAGTTTATATTAGCTGCACTTCAAGTGACCAATTCTATGTTAGATTCAAACTACGCTTGCCAGACAACCAGGTTGACAAACGAAAATCTTTGAAGAGTTAAAACGTGAAATTGGCGGCCTAGCGGCGTAAAGTTAGCGGCCTAGCGACTCGAAGTTGGCGGCCTAGCGGCGCCAAGATAGCGGCCTAGCGGCGTGAAGTTGGCGGCCTAGCGGCGTGAAATTGGCGGCCTAGCGGCGTGAAGTTGGCGGCCTAGCGGCGTGAAGTTAGTGGCCTAGCGGCGCGAAGTTGGCGGCCTAGCGGCGTGATGTTGGCGGCCTAGCGGCGTGAAATTGGCAGCCTAGCGGCGTAAACTTAGCGGCCTAGCGGCGTGAAGTTAGCGGCCAAGCGGCGTGAAGTTTAGGGCCTAGCAGCATGAAGTTAGCGGCATAGCGGCGTGAAGTTGGCGGACTAGCGGCGTGAAGTTGGCGGCCTTCAGTGTAAGGTCGTTTTTTATTTCACTCGTTTTCATAGAAAAACTATATGCTCAGTTGCTTTATTCTGTTAGTCACTTATGCGCTTGACAGAATCGTTATGAGATGCGAACATGTTAGAGAAACTCGTATAAAAGTTGATACAATTATTGCCAGAGCCGATATTCACAGGTTTTGCAAGTCCGATTACTGTGGCTATGAAAATTGGTATGCCTCTTTTCCGTGTCGCTCTTTTTAAAAATAAAAAAGCATTACGAGACCAATCAACGTTTCATGTTGTTAAAGGCACACGATATAACAGAAAATAATAGTACTTTTATTAGGCATAAACATCAATATGTTCGTAGCCAAATGCATATATATATATATACATTCACGGCGGCAATATAAAACTGTATTGACATTAGTGTTGTATGAGAAGAGCAAAATGTATAATGTCTTTATAAAATGGACAGACAAGAATAAAATAATATTTATCTTCAAACATATTCATATTGCAATATAGGTTGAAGTAATATAACATTAGTTCTAGGTACAGATATAAAAGATACAAATAATTGTTGTAAATTTAATAGCTACGTGGCCACTTATTCCCCGTTTCGAATAGCGCGAAAATATCAATATTATTTTATCTGTTCCTAAATCATATGCATTTGAGTATATCATTATTGTCAAAGAGTTAACCAGGGTAAAGCATTTAAATAAAAACAACAACAACAACACTTTTGCATCAACCTACATGTATATCGAACGCCTGTAATGTTTCTACAGTGATCCGCATGCATAGGTCTCATTTCAGCCTTGACGATATGTATTACGACGATTCGCATTTCCTTGATGTTCACATATGAACGTGCAAATAACTCAATTGCATAACAACGTCTTGTCGTGATGGACACATCTTTTTATTAGACAAATGTAATAATTTATTTTAATCTACATACACCAAGCAACAACACATGACTCATTATAACGCTTTAAAATTTGTACTTCTTCTCTACTGATTAAACGGGTACAATACATAACGATTACATAAACAGTTTAAAAATCACAACACTATCAAAATCATAAGAAAAAAAGAAAATAATTATATTCCTAATTCTTGGATTTATAACATTAGTTTAACGATGGTGGTACACAGAAACAAGTTGTTTTAATAATGTATGTTCATCCTCGCCACCCCAGCGTATCATAACCTGTATGATATAGGTTACGATACGCTGGGGTGCAGAGGATGTTTATATTGTGCCCCGCCCTGACTGATATTACATGCCGATAGGATTGGCACATCCTGAAAACCAACATCTTCGAAAAATCTAAATGTTCCAGGTTCAGGTTTATTTTTTTTTCAATTTGTTTAAATCAAAGATGGATGTATCTAACTATGAACTGACAGGAATTGAAATGTGCAATTGTATTTTATCACTGATAAATGATTGCAAGTGTGATGGACATCGTTAAGGAATACGAATGTTTTGTATCAAACTGTTGACTGGCATTAAACCACACTAGAAATTTATGAACCCAAATATAAGAAAGAAAAAACAAAAACAAATGAAAGTTCGATATGGCAAAACCACAGTAGCGTTTGACCATAGAGGGTCTCCTAAGTGACATTATGTTGAGCAGGCTTATAATGTCACTCTTTAATATAACAAAAGCTATGTTTTACCTTTAGAACTATTGTTTGCAAATGAACTTAGCGTTTAGAAGGTTTTGATGCATTGAAAAATCCACCTCATCCACCAAATGAGTTCCCGATAAAATGCAACACTTTTAACCCGTCAATCGACTTCACAAGTAAAACAAAAACAGAATGCCGCCGTCAGTGATGTTTCATAAAAAATACGTTTCAAGTGGAGCTATCTACTGAACAGGCGGGCTCAAACTCCGGCAAAGCATTTATACATCTACAGTTTATATTAGCTGCACTTCAAGTGACCAATTCTATGTTAGCTTCAAATTACGCTTGCCAGACAACCAGGTTGACAAACGAAAATCTTTGAAGAGTTAAAACGTGAAGTTGGCGGCCTAGCGGCGTAAAGTTAGCGGCCTAGCGACTCGAAGTTGGCAGCCTAGCGGCGCCAAGATAGCGGCCTAGCGGCGTGAAGTTGGCGGCCTAGCGGCGTGAAGTTGGCGGCCTAGCGGCGTGAAGTTGGCGGCCTAGCGGAGTGAAGTTAGCGGCCTAGCGGCGCGAAGTTGGCGGCCTAGCGGCGTGACGTTGCCGGCCTAGCGGCGTGAAGTTGGCAGCCTAGCGGCTTAAACTTAGCGGCCCAGCGGCGTGAAGTTAGCGGCCAAGCGGCGTGAAGTTTAGGGCCTAGCAGCATGAAGTTAGCGGCATAGCGGCGTGAAGTTGGCGGACTAGCGGCGTGAAGTTGGCGGCCTTCAGTGTAAGGTCGTTTTTTATTTCACTCGTTTTCATAGAAAAACTATATGCTCAGTTGCTTTATTCTGTTAGTCACTTATGCGCTTGACAGAATCGTTATGAGATGCGAACATGTTAGAGAAACTCGTATAAAAATTGATACAATTATTGCCAGAGCCGATATTCACAGGTTTTGCAAGTCCGATTACTGTGGCTATGAAAATTGGTATGCCTCTTTTCCGTGTCGCTCTTTTTAAAAATAAAAATGCATTACGAGACCAATCAACGTTTCATGTTGTTAAAGGCACACGATATAACAGAAAATAATAGAACTTTTATTAGGCATAAACATCAATATGTTCGTAGCCAAATGCATATATATATATATATATATATATATATATATATATATATATATACATTCACGGCGGCAATATAAAACTGTATTGACATTAGTGTTGTATGAGAAGAGCAAAATGTATAATGTCTTTATAAAATGGACAGACAAAAATAAAATAATATTTATCTTCAAACATATTCATATTGCAATATAGGTTGAAGTAATATAACATTAGTTCTAGGTACAGATATAAAGATACAAATAATTGTTGTAAATTTAATAGCTACGTGGCCAATTATTCCCCGTTTCGAATAGCGCGATAATATCAATATTATTTTATCTGTTCCTAAATCATATGCATTTGTGTATATCATTATTGTCAAAGAGTTAACCAGGGTAAAGCATTTAAATAAAAACAACAACAACAACACTTTTGCATCAACCTACATGTATATCGAACGCCTGTAAAGTTTCTACAGTGATCCGCATGCATAGGTCTCATTTCAGCCTTGACGATATGTATTACGACGATTCGCATTTCCTTGATGTTCACATATGAACGTGCAAATAACTCAATTGCATAACAACGTCTTGTCGTGATGGACACATCTTTTTATTTGACAAATGTAATAATTTATTTTAATCTACATACACCAAGCAACAACACATGACTCATTATAACGCTTTAAAATTTGTACTTCTTCTCTTCTGATTAAACGGGTACAATACATAACGATTACATAAACAGTTTAAAAATCACAACACTATCAAAATCATAAGAAAAAAAGAAAATAATTATATTCCTAATTCTTGGATTTATAACATTAGTTTAACGATGGTGGTACACAGAAACAAGTTGTTTTAATAATGTATGTTCATCCTCGCCACCCCAGCGTATCATAACCTGTATGATATAGGTTACGATACGCTGGGGTGCAGAGGATGTTTATATTGTGCCCCGCCCTGACTGATATTACATGCCGATAGGATTGGCACATCCTGAAAACCAACATCTTCGAAAAATCTAAATGTTCCAGGTTCAGGTTTATTTTTTTTTCAATTTGTTTAAATCAAAGATGGATGTATCTAACTATGAACTGACAGGAATTGAAATGTGCAATTGTATTTTATCACTGATAAATGATTGCAAGTGTGATGGACATCGTTAAGGAATACGAATGTTTTGTATCAAACTGTTGACTGGCATTAAACCACACTAGAAATTTATGAACCCAAATATAAGAAAGAAAAAACAAAAACAAATGAAAGTTCGATATGGCAAAACTATATAGTCCAATCACAGTAGCGTTTGACCATAGAGGGTCTCCTAAGTGACATTATGTTGAGCAGGCTTATAATGTCACTCTTTAATATAACAAAAGCTATGTTTTACCTTTAGAACTATTGTTTGCAAATGAACTTAGCGTTTAGAAGGTTTTGATGCATTGAAAAATCCGCCTCATCCACCAAATGAGTTCCCGATAAAGTGCAACACTTTTAACCCGTCAATCGACTTCACAAGTAAAACAAAAACAGAATGCCGCCGTCAGTGATGTTTCATAAAAAATACGTTTCAAGTGGAGCTATCTACTGAACAGGCGGGCTCAAACTCCGGCAAAGCATTTATACATCTACAGTTTATATTAGCTGCACTTCAAGTGACCAATTCTATGTAAGCTTCAAACTACGCTTGCCAGACAACCAGGTTGACAAACGAAAATCTTTGAAGAGTTAAAACGTGAAGTTGGCGGCCTAGCGGCGTAAAGTTAGCGGCCTAGCGACTCGAAGTTGGCGGCCTAGCGGCGCCAAGATAGCGGCCTAGCGGCGTGAAGTTGGCGGCCTAGCGGCGTGAAATTGGCGGCCTAGCGGCGTGAAGTTGGCGGCCTAGCGGCGTGAAGTTAGCGGCCTAGCGGCGCGAAGTTGGCGGCCTAGCGGCGTGACGTTGGCGGCCTAGCGGAATGAAGTTGGCAGTCTAGCGGCGTAAACTTAGCGGCCTAGCGGCGTGAAGTTAGCGGCCAAGCGGCGTGAAGTTTAGGGCCTAGCAGCATGAAGTTAGCGGCATAGCGGCGTGAAGTTGGCGGACTAGCGGCGTGAAGTTGGCGGCCTTCAGTGTAAGGTCGTTTTTTATTTCACTCGTTTTCATAGAAAAACTATATGCTCAGTTGCTTTATTCTGTTAGTCACTTATGCGCTTGACAGAATCGTTATGAGATGCGAACATGTTAGAGAAACTCGTATAAAAATTGATACAATTATTGCCAGAGCCGATATTCACAGGTTTTGCAAGTCCGATTACTGTGGCTATGAAAATTGGTATGCCTCTTTTCCGTGTCGCTCTTTTTAAAAATAAAAAAGCATTACGAGACCAATCAACGTTTCATGTTGTTAAAGGCACACGATATAACAGAAAATAATAGAACTTTTATTAGGCATAAACATCAATATGTTCGTAGCCAAATGCATATATATATATATACATTCACGGCGGCAATATAAAACTGTATTGACATTAGTGTTGTATGAGAAGAGCAAAATGTATAATGTCTTTATAAAATGGACAGACAAGAATAAAATAATATTTATCTTCAAACATATTCATATTGCAATATAGGTTGAAGTAATATAACATTAGTTCTAGGTACAGATATAAAAGATACAAATAATTGTTGTAAATTTAATAGCTACGTGGCCACTTATTCCCCGTTTCGAATAGCGCGAAAATATCAATATTATTTTATCTGTTCCTAAATCATATGCATTTGTGTATATCATTATTGTCAAAGAGTTAACCAGGGTAAAGCATTTAAATAAAAACAACAACAACAACACTTGCATCAACCTACATGTATATCGAACGCCTGTAAAATTTCTACAGTGATCCGCATGCATAGGTCTCATTTCAGCCTTGACGATATGTATTACGACGATTCGCATTTCCTTGATGTTCACATATGAACGTGCAAATAACTCAATTGCATAACAACGTCTTGTCGTGATGGACACATCTTTTTATTAGACAAATGTAATAATTTATTTTAAACTACATACACCAAGCAACAACACATGACTCATTATAACGCTTTAAAATTTGTACTTCTTCTCTACTGATTAAACGGGTACAATACATAACGATTACATAAACAGTTTAAAAATCACAACACTATCAAAATCATAAGAAAAAAAGAAAATAATTATATTCCTAATTCTTGGATTTATAACATTAGTTTAACGATGGTGGTACACAGAAACAAGTTGTTTTAATAATGTATGTTCATCCTCGCCACCCCAGCGTGTCATAACCTGTATGATATAGGTTACGATACGCTGGGGTGCAGAGGATGTTTATATTGTGCCCGCCCTGACTGATATTACATGCCGATAGGATTGGCACATCCTGAAAACCAACATCTTCGAAAAATCGAAATGTTCCAGGTTCAGGTTTATTTTTTTTTTCAATTTGTTTAAATCAAAGATGGATGTATCTAACTATGAACTGACAGGAATTGAAATGTACAATTGTATTTTATCACTGATAAATGATTGCAAGTGTGATGGACATCGTTAAGGAATACGAATGTTTTGTATCAAACTGTTGACTGGCATTAAACCACACTAGAAATTTATGAAGCCAAATATAAGAAAGAAAAAACAAAAACAAATGAAAGTTCGATATGGCAAAACCACAGTAGCGTTTGACCATAGAGGGTCTCCTAAGTGACATTATGTTGAGCAGGCTTATAATGTCACTCTTTAATATAACAAAAGCTATGTTTTACCTTTAGAACTATTGTTTGCAAATGAACTTAGCGTTCAGAAGGTTTTGATGCATTGAAAAATCCACTTCATCCACCAAATGAGTTCCCGATAAAGTGCAACACTTTTAACCTGTCAATCGACTTCACAAGTAAAACAAAAACAGAATGCCGCCGTCAGTGATGTTTCATAAAAAATACGTTTCAAGTGGAGCTATCTACTGAACAGGCGGGCTCAAACTCCGGCAAAGCATTTATACATCTACAGTTTATATTAGCTGCACTTCAAGTGACCAATTCTATGTTAGCTTCAAACTACGCTTGCCAGACAACCAGGTTGACAAACGAAAATCTTTGAAGAGTTAAAACGTGAAGTTGGCGGCCTAGCGGCGTAAAGTTAGCGGCCTAGCGACTCGAAGTTGGCGGCCTAGCGGCGCCAAGATAGCGGCCTAGCGGCGTGAAGTTGGCGGCCTAGCGGCGTGAAGTTAGCGGCCTAGCGGCGCGAAGTTGGCGGCCTAGCGGCGTGACGTTGGCGGCCTAGCGGCGTGAAGTTGGCAGCCTAGCGGCGTAAACTTAGCGGCCTAGCGGCGTGAAGTTAGCGGCCAAGCGGCGTGAAGTTTAGGGCCTAGCAGCATGAAGTTAGCGGCATAGCGGCGTGAAGTTGGCGGACTAGCGGCGTGAAGTTGGCGGCCTTCAGTGTAAGGTCGTTTTTTATTTCACTCGTTTTCATAGAAAAACTATATGCTCAGTTGCTTTATTCTGTTAGTCACTTATGCGCTTGACAGAATCGTTATGAGATGCGAACATGTTAGAGAAACTCGTATAAAAATTGATACAATTATTGCCAGAGCCGATATTCACAGGTTTTGCAAGTCCGATTACTGTGGCTATGAAAATTGGTATGCCTCTTTTCCGTGTCGCTCTTTTTAAAAATAAAAATGCATTACGAGACCAATAAACGTTTCATGTTGTTAAAGGCACACGATATAACAGAAAATAATGGAACTTTTATTAGGCATAAACATCAATATGTTCGTAGCCAAATGCATATATATATATATATACATTCACGGCGGCAATATAAAACTGTATTGACATTAGTGTTGTATGAGAAGAGCAAAATGTATAATGTCTTTATAAAATGGACAGACAAGAATAAAATAATATTTATCTTCAAACATATTCATATTGCAATATAGGTTGAAGTAATATAACATTAGTTCTAGGTACAGATATAAAAGATACAAATAATTGTTGTAAATTTAATAGCTACGTGGCCACTTATTCCCCGTTTCGAATAGCGCGAAAATATCAATATTATTTTATCTGTTCCTAAATCATCTCATTTCAGCCTTGACGATATGTATTACGACGATTCGCATTTCCTTGATGTTCGCATATGAACGTGCAAATAACTCAATTGCATAACAACGTCTTGTTGTGATGGACACATCTTTTTATTAGACAAATGTAATAATTTATCTTAATCTACATACACCAAGCAACAACACATGACTCATTATAACGCTTTAAAATTTGTACTTCTTCTCTACTGATTAAACGGGTACAATATATAACGATTACATAAACAGTTTAAAAATCACAACACTATCAAAATCATAAGAAAAAAAGAAAATAATTATATTCCTAATTCTTGGATTTATAACATTAGTTTAACGATGGTGGTACACAGAAACAAGTTGTTTTAATAATGTATGTTCATCCTCGCCACCCCAGCGTATCATAACCTGTATGATATAGGTTACGATACGCTGGGGTGCAGAGGATGTTTATATTGTGCCCCGCCCTGACAGATATTACATGCCGATAGGATTGGCACATCCTGAAAACCAACATCTTCGAAAAATCTAAATGTTCCAGGTTCAGGTTTATTTTTTTTTCAATTTGTTTAAATCAAAGATGGATGTATCTAACTATGAACTGACAGGAATTGAAATGTACAATTGTATTTTATCACTGATAAATGATTGCCAGTGTGATGGACATCGTTAAGGAATACGAATGTTTTGTATCAAACTGTTGACTGGCATTAAACCACATTAGAAATTTATGAAGCCAAATATAAGAAAGAAAAAAACAAACACAAATGAAAGTTCGATATGGCAAAACTATATAGTCCAATCACAGTAGCGTTTGACCATAGAGGGTCTCCTAAGTGACATTATGTTGAGCAGGCTTTTAATGTCACTCTTTAATATAACAAAAGCTATGTTTTACCTTTAGAACTATTGTTTGCAAATGAACTTAGCGTTTAGAAGGTTTTGATGCATTGAAAAATCCACCTCATCCACCAAATGAGTTCCCGATAAAGTGCAACACTTTTAACCTGTCAATCGACTTCACAAGTAAAACAACAACAGAATGCCGCCGTTAGTGATGTTGCATAAAAAAATACGTTTCAAGTGGAGCTATCTACTGAACAGGCAGGCTCAAACTCCGGCAAAGCATTTATACATCTACAGTTTCAGTTTATATTAGCTGCACTTCAAGTGACCAATTCTATGGTAGCTTCAAACTACGCTTGCCAGACAACCAGGTTGACAAACGAAAATCTTTGAAGAGTTAAAACGTGAAGTTGGCGGCCTAGCGGCGTAAAGTTAGCGGCCTAGCGACTCGAAGTTGGCGGCCTAGCGGCGCCAAGATAGCGGCCTAGCGGCGTGAAGTTGGCGGCCTAGCGGCGTGAAGTTGGCGGCCTAGCGGCGTGAAGTTGGCGGCCTTGCGGCGTGAAGTTAGCGGCCTAGCGGCGCGAAGTTGGCGGCCTAGCGGCGTGACGTTGGCGGCCTAGCGGCGTGAAGTTGGCAGCCTAGCGGCGTAAACTTAGCGGCCTAGCGGCGTGAAGTTAGCGGCCAAGCGGCGTGAAGTTTAGGGCCTAGCAGCGTGAAGTTATCGGCATAGCGGCGTGAAGTTGGCGGACTAGCGGCGTGAAGTTGGCGGCCTTCAGTGTAAGGTCGTTTTTTATTTCACTCGTTTTCATAGAAAAACTATATGCTCAGTTGCTTTATTCTGTTAGTCACTTATGCGCTTGACAGAATCGTTACGAGATGCGAACATGTTAGAGAAACTCGTATAAAAATTGATACAATTATTGCCAGAGCCGATATTCACAGGTTTTGCAAGTCCGATTACTGTGGCTATGAAAATTGGTATGCCTCTTTTCCGTGTCGCTCTTTTTAAAAATAAAAATGCATTACGAGACCAATCAACGTTTCATGTTGTTACAGGCACACGATTTAACAGAAAAGAATAGACTATTAGGCATAAACATTAATATGTTCGTAGCCAAATGCATATATATATATATATATACATTCACGGCGGCAATATAAAACTGTATTGACATTAGTGTTGTATGAGAAGAGCAAAATGTATAATGTCTTTATAAAATGGACAGACAAGAATAAAATAATATTTATCTTCAAACATATTCATATTGCAATATAGGTTGAAGTAATATAACATTAGTTCTAGGTACAGATATAAAAGATACAAATAATTGTTGTAAATTTAATAGCTACGTGGCCACGTATTCCCCGTTTCGAATAGCGCGAAAATATCAATATTATTTTATCTGTTCCTAAATCATATGCATTTGTGTATATCATTATTGTCAAAGAGTTAACCAGGGTAAAGCATTTAAATAAAAACAACAACAACAACACTTTTGCATCAACCTACATGTATATCGAACGCCTGTAAAGTTTCTACAGTGATCCGCATGCATAGGTCTCATTTCAGCCTTGACGATATGTATTACGACGATTCGCATTTCCTTGATGTTCACATATGAACGTGCAAATAACTCAATTGCATAACAACGTCTTGTCGTGATGGACACATCTTTTTATTAGACAAATGTAATAATTTATTTTAATCTACATACACCAAGCAACAACACATGACTCATTATAACGCTTTAAAATTTGTACTTCTTCTCTACTGATTAAACGGGTACAATATATAACGATTACATAAACAGTTTAAAAATCACAACACTATCAAAATCATAAGAAAAAAAGAAAATAATTATATTCCTAATTCTTGGATTTATAACATTAGTTTAACGATGGTGGTACACAGAAACAAGTTGTTTTAATAATGTATGTTCATCCTCGCCACCCCAGCGTATCATAACCTGTATGATATAGGTACGCTGGGGTGCAGAGGATGTTTATATTGTGCCCCGCCCTGACTGAAAATATGTTTCCGCTTCCGGTTGAATAAAGTCGCACTTTAAATCACCGATCAGTTTTTGGAATTTAATAGTGTTTAACTAGTTATAACTTGAGTGAAAAAAGGATATTAGGACTATTGTGAGTAGACAAACATATAACTCAAGTTACGTGAAGAATTTTGAAGGCTAAATTGATTTCTTGACATCAAACTATAAACGCTTTGTCTTCAAAATATGAATAAGAAGCTATGTTTTAGAGGTCAAAGTTGTCACGGAGAGAGTGAGCGACGCTCACAAACCCCTGAAGATCGGATCGTCACGCATGACTGGTTTGATATACCGTTAATGGAAATGCCCAATTAACTAACCACTCGCCGCTTGATCTCTCAAACTATATATATATATATATATATATATATATATATATATATATATATATATATATATATATATATATATATATATATATATATATAATATATATACATATACGAACGTTCCCTAAGGGGATTACGCATTAACAGTTATGGAGTCGGCTAGCGATCCTGATGAAACTGACCCGAAGCGCTTAATAAATGCAAGCATACTCCGTATCAAAAAAGAAATGAATGAAAGTAAAATGAACTCGAGCCTCGACGACGATGACTACGACTACGACGAAGTATGCAACAACGAAGTCGAATCATCACAGCCCTCTATTCTGCCACAACGCTTCTACCAGGAACTAGATAATAACTTGTTTAATCTACCAAAAGAATCATATGTAGATGAATTAATGAAGATTTGCAAACAAAACTTCATCAAAATAAATGCCTATCGCGAGAAACTCGCTGAGAGGGCCCGTGGAACTCTAGGGTGTCCCGAAACAAGACTTATTAACAGGAGAAATGCGTCCGCTGCAAGCAAGGAAAAAAAATGTTCTAACGATTGTTACGTTATTCAATCATTCATTGATGGCGAACGGTCACGCGAAATAAATGACGTTTTTACATGTCCATCGACAGTGACTCAGGAGGCCGAAGTAATCGAATGTGACACTGAAAATGACTTTATTAAACCAGATATCTATGCAGTTTTGTTCAGTATTCAGTCGAGTGTTGAAGACATAACGCGCAAACAAACTGAAGATTCCGTCATAATTCAGCAGACGCACACAGACGTCTGCAACATGGCGATAGCATTCCGCCGGTTTCAAGGAACGTTAAACAGTATTCTTGCCTCTCTGCCTTCGGCCGGAAGTGCAATTGTAACTAAACTCCAAAGTGACATGGACAAGCTTGAGTCAGCAGTCACAACTATAAACAAGCGATTCGTAGACTCACAAATCAAGGTAACGCATACAAACGTCAGTATACCGAAAAAGGACTATCAGCCAATGATGTACAGCGAGGTCGTTAGTTCTCCATCTCCCGTGCGAATTTCAAACGACTCAAATGCTAAAGCTCAAAACCATATGCAAACGCACATTACAGCTCCCAGCATGGAAACGATTTCTACCGAACAAATAAAAACGAATGCCGATAGCAATGCAAACCCAACCCATATCGATCCTAAAGAGCATACCACCTTGCAATCTACTTCTTACGCTACAACGGGAAATAACAGAAACACTGCCAATTCTTGCTCAAAGCAAAGCCTAAGGTCTGAAAATCGAAGCGAGGAATGTAGAACAAACTTTACAAAACATCCTACGCCGGAACCAAGCGATACAACTCCCCACCCGAACAATCGATTCATCGCTGTGAAACACCGCCAGACTACATCATACTTTTTGGGGAATATTGACCCAGACGTCGTCGAACAGGATATCCATGATTACATGACAGATATGAAAGTTCGAGTGAAACGTCTTACACTATTTCGTGGACGTCATGGTTCATCCGCACGACTAAACATATATCCGGAAGACGAAGAAACAGTTGAAGATAACTCATTTTGGCCCGAAAATGTAACTTGGCGTCGGTGGGTCAGCAAACAAGAGTGGGAGCGCGAACGGGGGGAGTCCCGTCAGCGACGTCGTGACAACCTAAGGCACCAGCCATACCGTCATTACCACCGATACGATGACTCCTACAACAAACGACAACACAGAGTCGAAGACACCAGCTCACGTGACAATGACAGGAACAGCCCATGGTACTCTGATAGAGACGACTACCACGATATTGATGAGTGGGACCCATCGAGGGACTAACAATTATATTTAGTGACAAAATACTGACAAGATCCAGTCTTACAAGCATCATTTTATAATGCCATACTCCTTTTGGACTCATTTTGTTATTGTTTTCATCGTACCTATGTCACTTAATATTTTAGTATGGAATGTTAAAGGGATCATGTCATCAGCATACTCTCTCTCTAAGTTACTCGATGACGATACGATTGATATCGCCCTTCTAAGTTGTTACCTCACTCAGCCCATTTTTTGGATAGCGTTCATCCGAATTATACCTCATATTACACTATCGATGAATCGCTAGGCCACTTTAACGTCTTAAAATGTGGTAAGGGAGGGACAGCAATTATGATTAAGAACAATATTGGTTGTAAAATAAGTAAAATCACAGCCATAGATAATGATAGAATATCAGCGATCGAGATTATTTCTCACAAAAAGGTTCCGACGTATCTTTTCTGCATATACATGCCGTCTTGTAGCGACATTGAACTATTTAAGGAAACCCTGAAAGACGTCTGTGCTCTCTTTAACTTCTACTCCCGGATCGGAAATGTAATATTGGCCGGAGATTTCAATGCGCAAATTAACTCTCAATTCGGCACACAGTCATCCACCCCAAAATCCCGTATTTTTACAGAGTTTGTAGCTAAACACCAACTTACGTCGCTGAAAGAGCACATAGGAAATACAAACGAATATACTTTCCACCCGACGAAGTCGACAATAGATCATGTCTTAGTCCATAACTCATCATTAGATATGTTTCACTCATTCTCGGTTATATCTGAAAGAGACATACTTACCTCGGATCATGCGCCAATATTATTTTCTATAAACCTCGACCTAGGGAGAAATGCATAACCCACAGTGCATAGAACATGTATAGCATGGAATAAATGCACACAGGGGCACATATCGAACTACCAAAGCCAACTAAGAAGCGAACTAAATAGCATCACGAACGAAAACACCGATGGATGCTCCCCTGATTTTATTAACTCATGGCTTTGCAATGCTTTAAAACAGGCCGTCTCACAACTTCCTGTAAGTAAGTTTAACCGAAAAGCCAAACCGTATTGGACGGAAGAGGTCAAAGCGGCGCATGCGCAGGCCCGATGCGCTCGGCATAATATGGTTAATTCAAGGCAGACTCCGCAGTACAATGTCAGACTCATTCATAAACTATAAACAAGCCAAACGCACTTTCAGGAGAAAACAGCGGAATTGTCGCGAGTCCCATGAAAACCAATTATATGACGAACTTAATAGAACAGCTGAAGTAGACTATCGAATGTTTTGGAAGTTGTTAAAACGAAACAGCAAACGATCTTTTGAGACTTGCTCTGAGTTGAAAATAGACGACACAAGTTATAAAGATGACAGAGTGACTGACGGATTTAAAAACCACTATTCAAAAGTTTTTAGTCACCCAAACGAGCATGACATCCTATCAGAAGATGATTTGTTCGAACTTCAGTGTTATCTTACATGTAAAACCACTAACAACACCGTCACCCCAATTAGCTTAGATGAGGTTAACAAAATAATCAAATCCCTCGCGAAGAGAAAAAGCCCTGGTCATGATGGAATAATGAATGAACATGTCATATTCGGCGGACTTGCTGTCACAAAAGCGCTTACACTACTATTCAATTTAGTCCTGATGCATGAGAAAATACCAATAGATTGGAAAACCAGCGTTATCATCCCTGTATATAAAGGTAAAGGAAAAGACAAACGTGACCCTTCAAGCTACAGACCTATATCATTACTCCCTTGTTTTTGCAAAATTTTCGAAAAGGTTATGGCCGAACGGATCAACTCTCATGTGTCGTCAGCAAGTAACACCTTCCCAAGCCCACAACAAAACGGATTCCAAAAGGGTCTCAGTTATGTGACCACATCCTTTAATCTCCAAGAAACAATTTTCTATGCTATAGACAAAGGTAGCAATGCATATGTTGCATGTCTTGATCAGAAAGCCGCCTTTGACACAGTGAGGCACTCTGCATAACTCCTCAAATTAGGTCGACTTGGCCTTAATGGTAAACTACTAAGGGTCATCAAGTCCTCCTATGAATCCCTCAAATGCACCGTACGTGTTTGTCAAGACCTAATGTCAGATGCCTTCGACGTAGACCGCGGCGTGCGTCAAGGGGGAGTCTTGTCCAGTTTTTACTATCTCGTTTATCTCGATAGCCTATTACAAAACTTAGAGATAAGTAAGCATGGCTCTCTGCTTATGTCTGTTAATTGCGGCAGCCCAACATTTGCCGACGACATCTCTCTCATCTCGTTATCTCCGTATAAGCTGCAATGCATGGTGGATATTGTGTATAGTTACTGTAAACGTTGGCACGTTGATATCAATGTCGATAGATCTAACGTAGTCGTATTTACTCAAGCCCGCCGAGTCCCACAAGTATGCATCATCTATGGGGACCAAGAAATAAAACAGGTTACATCAATAACGCACCTAGGCATTTCCCAAGAGGGCAGCCTTAAAATACGTACACGCATTTCAGAACGCTTCCAGAAAGCTAGAAATGCGTTTTTTTTAATGGTGGGTCAGGGTGTCCACCCTCTCGGTGCGAACCCCTTAGTATCCACAAGTCTTTACAAAAAAATTGTAATTTCAATTGCTCTCTACGGCTCCGAACTCTGGAACTCAATGACTAACGTTGACACCTTAGCCATCAACCGTCTCCAACACTTCGTAGCCAAAAAGATACAAGGACTGCCTATCTCTGGTATGCCTATCTCTACCAGATCGGATATGTCGGAATCTATTCTAGGATTAAATAAGTTAGATACCTACGTCGAAAAAAGAAAACTGATGTTCTTACACAAGTTGTTAATGCTTCCAAACAAATGTATAAGCAAACAATTTTTTTTGAGAAAATATATTTCTTACGTTCTTGATAACAACTCAATTAAACGAGGATTTATACCAGATATATGTAAGCTGCTGACCAAATATAACATGCAATTTGTGCTAAATAGCTACTTCTCCGTAGAAAGAGCCACCCCAGATAAACAAACTTGGAAACGCATGGTTAACAATGCTGTTATACTTAAATGCAAGTTATGCTGGGATATCCGTACTTCCAATGATTGCGATTTTATGTTATTTCGTATTCTTCATCCATGTTTACAACCTGCTATTATGTATACTATTTCATGAAAAAGTAGTTTTCGTCACACAGCAAGGAGTATAGCAAAATTGTGGTGCAGACCTTCGATTTTACGAAACATACATTGTGCTAAGTGTAACTTAACCTTTTAGGAAGAGCTTGTACATATATTAAGCGAGTGTTACCACACATTAGCAATTAGAGAAGACTTTACTACCCAAATGAATACTATTTTGAATGAACATGACTATGAAAGCTTAAATAACTTAGAACAAATACAATGGACCTTTAGAACCTTTTATAGACACGGACAACAACGCTCTACTTCTGCAATGTTCATACAATTATACATTACGGTGTATAAGTGCATACTTTGACTACAGTTTGCTGAAGCGACATTTAATAGCGCTTATCATAATAACCGAGCTTGGTTGCTAATCAACTACCGATTATAACCATAATCATAATCACTTTTACCTCAACCTATCTACGTGCACAGCTAAACCGAACAGTATAGAAACATGTTCCGTAAAAGCCTCTTGTTCTGTTTCGTTAGTGTGATTACACAGCAATACTTGTATACAATGCATGCATCGTTTTCTTATACATACCTGTTATTATACTCATCACAGCTATGTTTATAATCACTAATTAAATCGCTAGCTCAAATAACAATGTGGACCCGTTATAGGATGAAAAAAAATAGAATACAAAACCTAAAAACAAAAGCATCCAATGTACATATGTGTAACTAAATGTATACATATTATATATAATTATGTAAGATTTGTTTTCCCTGCTTATTGTGTTAACTTGTTCTATATTGCTCAATGTTAGAGCACCTTACACGTTGTAAATATATTTTCATATCTTCTGTAGGAGGAAATAAAGATTTGATTGATTGATGCCGATAGGATTGGCACATCCTGAAAACCAACATCTTCGAAAAATCTAAATGTTCCAGGTTCAGGTTTATTTTTTTTTTCAATTTGTTTAAATCAAAGATGGATGTATCTAACTATGAACTGACAGGAATTGAAATGTACAATTGTATTTTATCACTGATAAATGATTGCAAGTGTGATGGACATCGTTAAGGAATACGAATGTTTTGTATCAAACTGTTGACTGGCATTAAACCACACTCGAAATTTATGAAGCCAAATATAAGAAAGAAAAAACAAACACAAATGAAAGTTCGATATGGCAAAACTATATAGTCCAATCACAGTAGCGTTTGACCATAGAGGGTCTCCTAAGTGACATTATGTTGAGCAGGCTTATAATGTCACTCATTTAACATAACTAAAGCTATGTTTTACCTTTAGAACTATTGTTTGCAAATGAACTTAGCGTTTAAAAGGTTTTGATGCATTGAAAAATCCACCTCATCCCTGAAATGAGTTCCCGATAAAGTGCAACACTTATAACCTGTCAATCGACTTCACAAGTAAAACAACAACAGAATACCGCCGTCAGTGATGTTTAATAAAAAATACGTTTCAAGTGGAGCTATCTACTGAACAGGCGGGCTCAAACTCCGGCAAAGCATTTATACATCTACAGTTTATATTAGCTGCATTTCAAGTGACCAATTCTATGGTAGATTCAAACTACGCTTGCCAGACAACCAGGTTGACAAACGAAAATCTTTGAAGAGTTAAAACTAACTCTTCCGAGCCGCCGTTTTAGTGTCTGTGTCTTCTGTTTAACTGATTGTCGGGCACATTTTGATAACTGCAAACAGTACTAACACTTATTTTATTGATTTATATATTAACAAAATTCAAGTCAAACAATAACAACCTGTTGACTGTACACCACTGGCCCTGATTAATGAAGGTATACAATACATGTATGTAGTAAAGACGACAAGTTCTGTTATTATGATAAGCTGTCAATGAAGGTCACAAGTGTTTTTAACTTTTTTACCACAACAACAAAACTAAACAGGCACGAACGAGTTAAATCATGACAATTATAAATAACCATTTACTCCAATTTCTTGGTCACATGGATATGAAGTACTCGACCCAATGTTAGTTCGTACTTATGGCGGACATGTATCGCAGCAAACACCGGGCGTTTTAACGGGCACAGCGCAAGTTGGATCAGGGCAAAATTTGACCGTGCAGTCTTTCTGTCCCATGTTACAGTGGCAACTAATACAGGCGTCATCGCCGGGCATTGCTTCCCCTGAAATAACGGATACATATAAACTAAAAAATTGTACTTTGTTGGTACTTTGAACAAATTGTTGACGGAATATGTCAATAAATGGAATTCATGAAATAAAGTCTTACTGTTAAGATTAACGAGATAAAATATGATCAGTTTTAGCCTGTCGGATAAAAAGAAGGTCACAACGTTAGATATAAAAAAACAACACAACATCAATTTTAAAACAGCAATGGCCACAATTTATATCGAATCATCACGCAATTGGGTATTATGACATCTTGGTGGAGTTTAAATATGTTATATGCAGATGACATAAAGAAAAATTTTGATAACTAAAAATTTGCGGAGTAAGTTAAGCCAAGAGAATCATTAAGATTTTATTTCAGGTCATCTCACTCTTTTAAAGTACAACCTTAATAGCTAACATATTGTCAACACAAAATCCAACTCAGGAAATGTCGATCGGATGGGCGGCAGTAGGCGGACCAGCCGAAAGTTGAAATTCTTCATGATTAAGCATAGTACTTAATGATTGCATATCTGCAATTTCATTGGCTGTAAATGTATGTTGTATTCAAATTGAAGTTTTCCAAAATCTTTTATTAATAATAAAGATATACATAGATAGACAGATTATTTCTTTTTGTTTTAGAAAATAAAACGTTGCTATCAATCATTTTGAAACAGACGATGTATGATATCATTTGGATTCGAAATGATAAAATATGACTGACACATGCTATCGAGTTTCATACCAGTTCAATTTATTTACATGAGAAACCAGTCGCGAAATAATCATACGGTTTCTGTGTGAACATCTTTGTGGACGAGTGGGAATTGAATCTTGTTCAAACTGTCGCCTGTTTATATGCCATAAAGCCCTTCAGGACCCGATATCACAAAAAATACTCAAGTCAAATCCTGGTCGCTTAATGTATTTGGTAGAACGAATTGACTGATAAAGTATATATTGTTAAGATTTTGTAATACATCTGACAAGAACGTGTTGCTATGGTGATGTTGGACGCAACATCCGTTCAGCCAATAGTGCTTGGCGTTCCCTATGGAGCTACCGAGAATTTAGTAATTTTTTTTAGATCTTAGTAAACAACACAGTGCAGTATATATAATACCATATTTTTAAATTGCATGCTAAAAAGATGTACCGTATAATAAGTATAATAAGTATAAACAAGTATGTCAGCTAAAACAGAAATGTGTTGTTTCATCATGAATACTTTGTCTTTATAATCCTTACCTTCATTAAAAGATATTCCATTTTCAATGCAGCCTGAAAATAAAAGAAAACACGTTGATTATTGTGTTCACTAGCACACAGCACCAAAAGAGCTAAAATATTGAATTGTTACAACTTAATCTTTTATTCACTACCAAAATACAGGAAAACACAAATAGAGGAAACAAATAGACACACGAAAACGGCCAAGAAACATGTTTAAATAACTTATGCTATGCTATGTCATGTTCCTTAAACATTCTAAATGAAAAATGCTCTGTCATGTTATTTTCATACATTCATATATACGCGTATTTTGGTGTTGATTCATAACTAGATTTGTAAACAGTCAACACCTCAGTAACGTCCACTTAAGAGAAAAGCAACATTCTGGGGAAAAACGTAATCGGCCGTTACATACCATCAGGCGGCTGACAGGAGCGTCCACAGCCGTCGTTACAGCACTTGTCGTCGTCGGGACATTCGGCATCATTTTCACAGAAGTCCCCGGTAATGATACATTTGGACATCACGTCGGGGGTCATCGCCGGGCAACTACCGGGCTTTGCGGGTGCGCCTGTTCATGAAATATAAGCATTTTATTATAACTATATAGCTACTAACTAATCTCCTGACGTTATGTATAAATTATAGTTCTTGTAATATGAACTAAGGTGCTGCCTCTACGGGCTTGAAATATAATGGCCGAAAACGTTCACTAAGTACAAAATGTACATCAATTGAGACATATCAGAAATGAAAGGGAAACATTTTTCCTGTGTATCTATGTAATACAGATTACACGAATTTATTCCAGTGGAGCAACAGCGACCACAAGAATAAGTCCGTTTACCTTTTAATGCATTTACTAACTCTGACTACATGTTATCATCAAACTCATGTAGGTTTACCATTCAGTTTGATGTCATGGTCCAGGGAATTAATATATTCAGTTTGCACAGTTCGACAATAAGTGTAGTATAGTGCAATATACGCTTGGCTCTGATTGGCTTGTTTGAACAATTAAAACTGAGCTCTATTTGTACTTTAAAAAAAAATCATTCAAACATTTTAAATTATTTTTCCCAGACCGTAGGCGCTTAACCTTACACTCAAAAATCAAAACAAAGTTTGGAGGAAGAAGCTTTTAAAGTGTACCTTGAAAAATAGTGTATCTAAATTTATAATTAATGTCTCCTTACCCGGACATGAAGGGCAACACTGGCCAGGCTTCTTAATCGGAACAACTCCCCCGGGGCAGTCGGCCCGTTGTGGGCACTTTGTATTCGCACAGTCATCCGGGCAGCTGGGACAGCAGTCTCCGATCTTTGTCACTGGCATCGTGCCGACAGCACATGGTTCCATTACGGGGCAAGCAACTAACGCGCATGGATCCGGCGGACATGTTTCACAGCATTCTCCCGGCTTCATCACCCTCTTTGCGCCGCCCGGACAAGGCGGCTGGAGTGGACAGGCAACCCCCGCGCAGGGATCAGGCGGGCAGGTAGGGCAGCATTCTCCTGGTTTTCGTGCTGGTTCCAAGCCCGGTCCGCAGAGTGGCCGTTCACAAGGAACGTTATCGCACGGGTCAGCTGGACAGGAGGAACAACAGTCGCCTTGCATTTTCACTGGGTCGGCGCCACCAGGACAGCTTAGTAGTGGACACGGAATTTCAGCACACGGGTCAGGCGGGCAACTCGGGCAGCAATTACCTGGAAGTTTTTCCGGCTTGGCGTTCCCGGGGCATAACGGGATGCCACACTGTAAAAGAGAACAATCCTCTTCCCCTTGTGGACAGCTGAGACAGCAGTCGCCTGGCTTCTTAATTGGCTTAGATCCGCCGGAGCAATCGGGTAGTTGCTGTGCACAGTCAACTAGCGCACATATGTCTTGACACTGAAAACAACACTCGCCCGGTATTTCCACCTGTTTGTTGAGCGGACAAGGCAGTTGTGGACAGTAATGATAGCTGCAGTCTGGCGCAACAGGAATCGGCACTACGACCACCGGGACACCATCACCGGGCGGTCCACCGCGCCCGCCTTTGCCCGGCTTTTTATTGCCCTTTCCACGACCGGGTGGTGGTCCTCGTCCCCGACCTTTGCCTACTTTCCCTTTGTCCAGCCCCTTCGCTTTGCCTTGACCTTTCCCCGGTCTAGCGGTTACATATAGTGCTAATGTTAAAACCACGAACAGATATATCCAAAACTTGAGTTTCATTTTTAATTGCACAAGCCTGCTTATCAAAGAAATTATGAATGGTGACACAACGGCTGGATGCTTATTATAGTGGCGATGATTGACGATCACGAATACCATGTTAGACGTAAAACATGATTTACAAACAAAACTAAACTATATTTAGCACAAAATATAACGTGCCCATTTGCGTTTACGTATTCTTACGTGATTTGTTTGTGCGTCAAACAGAAATATCGGTAGGTAAAGTCATAAGCTTGAAAACCTATACAAAACAATTAAAACTCGATGAACTATTTCAAAAACACAGGGATGAATTTGATGAATTGTTTTAAATTACGCAGGAATTGTTTTCGCAATTTGTGAAGGCGAACTTATTTTAAGGTGGGGTGGAAAAAATGTGTTATTATAAATGAAAGGGTTACTTTTAATACTGATATAATTATTTTACTAGCAGTTCTGCTAAGGCAGCATCGAACGATGTACGTGAAGTTGGCGGAAAAGAGGGGTGAAGTTAGCGGCCTAGCGGCGTGATCTTGGCGGCCTAGCGGCCTAACGACCTGGCGATGTGAAGTTAGCGGCCTAGCGGTCTAGCGGCCTATTTTTTCACAAGTTCATGCGTTTTCTTGGAAAACTGCCTGGCCGCTAACTTTACACCGTTAGGCCGCTGAAGTGCATAATCGACCTTTTTGGAAAAAGGTTGATAATCGCTTAAGATTGATAATTTGTGCATAAAGCAGTTAATTTATCTCTGTATTAGAAGAAAAGACATGTATAAATGCTTTGAAATAGAAAGTCATTTAAGGCCGGAAGGCCTCCAGGCCGCCAGGTCGCTCACTTCACACATTTTAAAGAAATCGCTACAAGTATTATTAAACGTGTACCTAGCATTTGGCCCGATATTTTTTTTTATTTTCAGAATATGGGGTAAATGATACTGAAAGCGCATAACCCAATTTTCTTAAATGTTCTGATATTATTGAAATCCTGTGTATATTGTGACTAGACGGAAATGAATTCTGGTTCTTTAATATTATAATAATTTAGTTATTTCTTAATATAAGTATTTCTCTCTAATTTTAAACCATGTTAGCTGTAAAGTTGGAAACTGAATTACGTAAATTATCAAGTACGTCCAGACATACAATCCATATTTCCACAGTTCTTTGGAATCTTGTATTTGTTTATTACAGCACGGTGATTATTTTTAAAGCTGCACTCTCGCAAATTGAACGTTTTGACAACTTTTTTATTTTTTTCTTGGAACGAGCCAATTTTTGCCATAATCCATGGAAACCACTGATATAAGACTGCTGACAAAAATTAAATCGCAGATTTTTATATTCATGTTCAAAAATTAATGTTTTTTTTTCATTTTTCTTAAACCGTTAGTAACGGTTTAAACCATAAAACATTAATTTTCGGACGGAAATATGCAAATCTGCGATCTGATCTTTTGTCAGCAATCTTATATCATCGGTTTCCAGATATTAAGGCAAAAATTTGCTCTTTCCAACACACAAAAAAAAAAAGAAAAAAGGGGTAAATCTGTGAGAGTGCAGCTTTAACTTTTCTTGAAAAACAAAATACCACTTATACTGTTTCCATCTCTTCAAACTGGTCAATCAGAGCGTGCGCTCTATTTCTTTCATTATTACGTGACTGAGTCGATTCATGTAATGGGCTTTGAGGTCACACCTACCCGAGTGTAAACGATAGGTGTAAGACAGTTATACGTATTTAACATTAAACGAACTTATACTTTGGTCGTTGTCGCTCCCTAAATTGTAATTCATAAACGATAACCTGTAATATTTACGCAATGTGGTACCAGTTACTTTTGTAACACACGAACAAAAAAGTAAAAAATAAAGCGAATATATAATGAATGCTATATTAACGAAACCAAACGATGTATATTACCATGAGGTTGATGATGATGACGATGATGATGATGATGATGATGATGATGATGATGATGATGATGATGATGACGGCGAGGACGTCGATGACGATGTTGATAAAATGTGTTTTTTAATGTTAATCAACACCTAGAAATCTTATATTTCAAGACAGTTTTTGAGAAAAGATACAAAATACAAATTTATTAGTCCAAGAAATAAGCAAATCAAACGAACAAATTGTAAGTTGTATCGACTACTGGCCTATCAGTGTTAAAGGAACACAACTTTTAAGTACTCAAATCATCATAAGAATACGATAATGGTTCTATCACTATCTGTAGAATCACTGTCCTCGCTCCGGCACGCGTCAATGTACCCTCGGTTCAGGGTGCAGTCACAGAGATCACTCCAGTAGTCGCCAGAAGTCATCCCGTCCATGGTGGGGGCGTCCATGTAGGCCCTGTCCAGAGGTCCGTCGTCGGCAAAGTGTGTGCCGTCAGGATTGTGCGAAAGCCGGCTAGATCCGGCGTCAATTGTAAGGTAGGCTTCATTCAGCACGCTGCTGATGGTCGTTTGGGCGGCAGAATAATCAGCGCGTTTTCCATACATAAATTCTTGCCGGAGTTTAACGGTATCTGTTCTTAACGGGTCTTCGCAGATTTGAATGTCACTGAGTCGACTGTCAACTTCGAAAAATGCGCAATCCATGGTTGAAGATGAAGCTCTATTTCCTGTTGTCGGTTCCACCAAGTTGTACCGTTGACCACACTGGTTGACGTCCGAGTTTCCTGACCTTGCCAACTTGCTTGATGACCTTCGCTCGGAGTTTCGAGACCTTGGCCTTGAATTGCGAGCAGATCTGATGTCAAACGGAGTTCTGCTTGATTTAAGTACGGGCGTCCTCAATGATTTCTTTTCAACGCTGCCAGCTCCACTGTATGTGTTCAATCGGTAAAGATGGTCGTGTTCGCTGTTCCGTTTGGCTGCTCCCTTAATAAGTACTCCTCTCTCCTCCGCCAATACTTTGTTGTCATAGATTCTACGCCGACAGGTGAGCTCTGCAGGTCGTCGGGGCGTCTCCTCGCCGTCCCCTGGTTCCCGGTGTTCCGTTATTACCGGAAGTGACTGAATGCTAGCTCTGTCCCGTCCTACAGCCTCGGTCAGGGGTGAAACATTGTTTGCGCCTTGCTTCCGTTTCCGCGTGAACGGGTTCGCGTGGGCGACAGGAAGAAGAGGGCGGCGTACAGCGTCCGTCACCAATTTCTTGAACGCAGAGCGCTTCTTCATATCTCTCGTGTTTTCCTCTATCAAGTTCGTGTAACTGTTCTTTCGCAATTTACCTTTACCGTTCATCTTTTTAAACGCTTTAGAAACAGACTTCTTAATTTTGTACATGGCGCAAGATGTAAGGCTCATAGTGATGCGTGTAATAAGTAGCTGACGTTTGGTGACACGTGAAGTACAAGTTGTAGTAAGTAATTCTCTTATGGTTCACAATAGTGTTTGCAAGTCGTAACTGACGAATGTGTGAGCCCCAATACCATATATACCAGGCTCACTTTCCATTAACAATTAGAGCGATGCTATCAGTATTTTTAATGTGCTGGAACAATCTCACGCATATCACGATCGTGTTGACGATAGGCGCGTGCAGAACACGAGACGGGAAACCACGTGGTTCACTCAACAACGCGTGACACGTGATTACTACACCGATAACGAGGCGGTACAATAGTGACGTTGTTACTGTGGTAATTAACATTGGTGATAAACTCATCAGCACTTTTATTGAGAAATAATCAAATACGATCACTATGGAAGTGTATCGCTGAAATTGTTATTTTTTTTGTTACTAATAGAAAAAAATGGCCAATATTGTTTGTGTTAAAAACAAACAAAAGAAAAACATTATACTGATGAATTTTATTTAATAAATTTAACAGAACACAAAATATTCAAAAAGTTTACATAGTATTGATAATTAAGACAATATGATGTACACAACAATTAACAAAGTTTGATCGCTGGCGGTTGGAAAACTAAAGCAGAAAATGAAATACAACTTCAAGTTTTCACTCACACAAGTGAACCTTTTATGAAAGGGCTGAATACCTTAAAACATAGAATCAGTCTAGCTGCAATGTACTAGTATTATATATAAATGACTGTAATGTACGATCAACATTTACAATGAAAGAATAATGAATGTGTCTAATTAACTGCAAACATTTAAATAAAAATATTTACAGTTAATTACATGTCAAGTGTTTCTGAGACGTAAAAATTAACATCTCTCAGAGAAATGAACTTTGTTTTAACATTTTGATATTCGATCAACATCCAAAAAAATACTATAATAACAATATTTCAACAATCTATATGCATATTTTACCGAAATTGGAATGAAAAATTTCAATATAATTAATGTATAATACAAATGAATTATCCCTCAATTACAGGGCTAATATCCATTCAACAAATCAATTGCTACATGACCTACATGTACAACTATATGGGCAGTACTGTCAGGTGCGTCCAGGTGTCCTGGTTCATTGTTTGGGGTGAAAAACGCCCTCGATTCGGTGAGTATTAATACTGTTTTCTATATGTTTCAACCTTTTATTTTATTTAAGACACTATGCACCGAATGAAGGACAATTGCTTGTTTACGATGACGCTTGTTTTAGATGAAAATTATGTCTGTATTAAAATATCTCGTGAAAACAATACACGTTTTTACTAGTAAGGCTTACCGACTCACTCAATGCATTTTATTCTTCAATGCGACGATTTAAAACCGCATTCGATACCTTGTTTTAGTCAATGACAGTATTGTTAATGATTTCCGAGTGCAGATTTAAGTGATAAATCGGGAAATTTAAGGAAATGCTTACTGGTCCATTCTGTACATTTTTAGAACCGAGGTTCATCCCCAATCTGGTAAATCTATGGCACACTCAAATAACGATTAAAGGCGTCGATTGTTTTCTAAATTCTTTTATGTGTACTATAACACGTCTAAGAAGGGTCATTTTGATCAGACTCTCTGTTTAAAGTAGATCTGTCACTATATTTTGGAGGTAATATAGTACGTCGAGACACGATTAGGTCTTGAATTGAAAAAGTGTTTACTGAACTTCTGACGAACAACATTTAAGACGTTAACAGTTTCCTGAAGGTTGTCTCCCTTATGAATTTGATTGCCAAATTTAACGCAAAAACGAACGTTCTTACTCGCAGCCATGGTGCTATTTGCTACAATCGGTTCGATGTTTAGGACTTTGTTAGAGTTTACAATAAGATTAACGAGATCTTTGTTAACTTTTTAAAGTGAATTTATTGAGGGCGTGCTAATATATTTAAATTAAACGAGTAACAGTTTTCTCAAATCTGGTTAAAAATACTACTGTAACATATCACAGGTTTATCCATTAAACTTCCGAGGCAGTAAAGATTTGAAAGTTAACAGTGATGGCTTTAAAACAACGTTGTTAACTTTAACAAGGCCCCGTATTGTCTAAAATTAATGAAATATATATACGAATTAAATAATTATCAAAACTGTTTTATGTATAATTAATTAATAAGACTTGTAATAAATAATTTTCTTTCTTAGCTTATTATATGTCAGATGCAGGCAACAAGCAATTATCAAAAGAAGTGTCCTCCGAGCTCGCCAAAGATGGCCGTGGTTGTACGATTGTACAGACAGGCTCGGTACAACCACCAATCCTTGGAAAGTAACTAGGTAATTCTCGTTTGTTTTTTTTTTGATGAATTAAAATTAGTTCTGCAATTTGAATGTTATCATCGAAGTAGCTGGTAGCTGCAGTTAAGACGTCACTGACCGTCACCGAGTTTAGGGCTTGTAACACGTTCAAGCATGTGTGTGTGTTCAGTTTTCAGTAAATATAACGCGTATAGCCCTCATACGTTTGCTATGACAGCATGAGTTCTATGGTAAGATGTAAAGCTGCTAGCAACTCAATGACTCTCTCCTTAATCTCAACGTCAACTTCTATACCTCGGTCAATTTTCCAGAAAGGAACCACAATGTCATATATTTCCCGGGCTTGTTTTCTGTAAGAGGTGTATAAACGGGCTTGATCCTCTTGTTTTAACTCCGGTATTTCTGGAAGCAATATAGTTCCCCCCGACCCCGACGTGGCAAGGCGCTCCCACTCTGGAATGGCGATATGATATTGGCGATATGTGACTTGGCGGTAGTTTTCCATTTCCCGAACTCGGGCGTTCATATCCCAATCCTTCATATCAGGCTTCCAGACGTCCGCCCATATAATTCCCATGTCCAGCTGTAGACGCTCAAGCTCGTCTCTGCGAGCGCAGCTGGCCTTCAGGGACTCTGGGTCGGTCTTCAAAGCCTTCCGGAGTTTTTTACATTGAAAAACCACCTTTGGGCCGTCTAATTGAAGTTCTTCTAATTTCTTTTTAAGGGCATCCTTGTGTGTTAGCCTTCCAAACAACAGGTTTCTCCCTTTAATCATGTAATAAACAAGTTTGTCGTGGCACACGGCGTCATAGAACATCTGTAATGCGGTTTCCATTAATCCAAGAAAACGGTCCGCTTTAAATATGGTCGGTGGATTTCTTTCGACCAGCCATAACACGATGTTCTTGAACATGTATGAAGAAAGGTCTGGACTTATTGGTATGAGCAGTTCCTTATTGATCATCTTAAGCAGTATGTACAGCTTGTATTGTACCTCATTAAAATCATCCGTAAGTTTAAGCTCTCCGGTGTTGAAGCACAACCTCCATTCCATCTTCCTGCTCGCACTTCCTTTACAACCTACCGGAACCAGTTGTGCCTCCGTACTTATGACGTCTCGTATGAGATTCGCAGGCGGCCACCCATGTTCCCGTGGCCGCTTCGCCCAGGTGGCCAACAAGTTGCGCTGAGAGGGACACCGGATCGCTTGGACGTCATCCCTGCAGTATAGCCCGCGGGCGGCAGGTATTGCCGGGCCCGTCCGTTGTCGTCGCTCCCAACCTTGGTAATTTCCGCTGTATCGTGGTATACTTTGGAGATTTTGGACAAATATTTCACTCGACATGTAATATTCTCCGTTGCAAACGACCAGTGAGTCTTCAACATATTTCACAGCTGGTGTTCCTTTTTGAAACAGTTTTAACTTGTAATGTCCCGGATGACACTGATCAGACATCATATCAAATACGTAGTCACTTTTTGACGTTGTGCCTATACTATCGTCCCTTGAGGTAACACCGACGAGGTTATTGTCTATGTACATTCTATCATGGTCACTTTCGTTGTACGACGTGAAGCCCTCACCCTTGCTCCCGACCTTGTAGCTAGTGACCCCTGACCTTTGTCTGTTTTTAAGTTCATCTCTTTGTCTGTACTTTTGACGCCTGTATTTCACCATATCAGGACTGTAACCTATCTTGTCCATGCATTGATACACCTGGCGCGAAAGTTCTTCGCTGACAGCTGTATTTATAAGAAAATATTTGTAGGCAAGTATGCTTGAAAAAAAATACGGCGAGGTTTCATAGTTGAATTCAATGGTGATTCGTACGAACGTTCAAGTTAGCAAAGTTGACATTTAATTAGCTTGTTTATCAACATTAAAAATCTTTGTGTATAATTATTATATAATGTTTACCGTTCATTATTCCAGGTGTTGAATTTCCAGAATGAGAACACTAAGTCCTGTGAATGGTGTGAATAGTAACAAAATAAATTCGTCATTTTATATGCCAAAACTTTTTTGACCAAATATCTTTTTCAAACTGTGTCATATATTATGTGACTTATGTGATTGTTTATATATCTCGTGGCTTCGACTTATTATCTCGTTTCCAGGACACAGTTCTCTCGTGGCCAAGCCTAAGCTCAGTCGTTGGACCGAGATAAATTTACCAACCAAACACGTCACCTCTATGCCACCGTAATATCAGAACAATCTATGAGAGAATAACATTAATGTAAAATCAAGTCACATTTTGAACCAGACAAGGCTGTACGGTAGACAAATGAGTTGTGTGCATTATTACGCAATTACATAAGTTGGTATAGACTTTATATAATCAATATCGGTTCTGTGGTATATCTTGTTTTCTTTAAATAACTTAAGCACGTCTACCGTGAAATATTTCTGAAACATTTTTAATTTTTCTGGATAATAATACTTATATTGTCTTTTTTTTTATTTTCAATCTCTTCAAATAGGCCAATTAGTGAGAAATTTTGGGTGCACTCTATTTCGTTGATTGGTGTTCGTCACTGAGTCGAATGATATCTTGGGTTGTAGAGTCACATCATGATGATGATGATGATGATGATGATGATGATGATGATGACGATGAGATGATGATGATGATGATGATGATGATGATAATGATGACGATGAAATGATGACGATGAGATGATAATGATGATGATGATGATGATGATGATGATGATGATGATTATGATGACTACGACGACTACGACTACGACGACGACGATGATGATGATGATGATGGTGGTGGTGGTGGTGATGATGTTGATGATGATGATGATGATGATGACTACGACGACGACGACGATGATGATTATGATGGTGGTGGTGGTAATGATGATGTGGATGATGATGATGATGATGACGAGATGATGATGATGATGATGATGATGATCTACACGACCATTGTGCGAGAACTCACGAAGTGTATTGATTGGCAGATATATCGCACCATAGTCATCGGTATGACTATGCTGTCTCCTATCATTGACAATCGCAGAAATTTGAAATACTGCCAAACTATGACATCACGAAATTATTATATCAATAGAATAAAAATACAAAACTGAATAGCAGCTTTATAACAATGCTTATGGCTCTATAACCTATTCATAAACCAACTACGCAGTACGTAATAAATAGAAACAGCTGGTTTAAGCTGAACCAAGTACCCCGAGCGCTAATATTGCATTTCTTTAAGTGTCTTCAACAGTGCAAAAGTCGTTTGAAGGACCAAAACACCAAATGTTTAAAAAATACCAGTATTCAGTTTTGACGTTCAATATTTACCAAGAATAATACATACATACACACATACCTACATGTGTAGGTTATATTAAGAGTTGAGCAAATATTACGAAAGATATTTTATCAGATTTTCAATAAAAAAGCATTTGCATTTTTTGGAAATGTCTTTTATAATAAATGAATATGCTTTTTTCTGACAAGATATTCAGCACTACCCTATCAACAATGTCCAGTGGCGCTGTAGGGATTGCAGCAATTTTAAGAAAGAGTTTTGCATTTTTAACAATGAAATATAATTGAATTCACTATTTTCATTATTCTATTGAATATCTTTCTTAATCGAAAAGATGTCATCAATAAACCACTAGACATTGTTGATTGGGAAGTGTGGCGTATTTGACACAAAAGTATACGTGTATTGTCGACAGGCTTTTCTGATAATATGCAAATGTTTTTTATCCAAAATCTGTTAAAATTCTCTTTCGTAAAATTTTGTCAACTCCATATTACCACAAGACACGTCGCAAAAGATTTATGTTTTAACGAGAAGATTGTTCCTCTATACTAAATAAAACGTGAGCTTTTGAAACTTTTCTGGCCTTTCCCACCCACCGCGCTATGGAAGGCCCTTAAATATTACAGGGAAAATAGTTTTGTTTTTCGGAAAAGAAGGTGAAAAATATACAATAAAATTATATTGTCCGAGTAAATAACATTTAATACGAACACAATTTGAGAAAAGAAAGTAATACAAATTGCAAAAAATAATTTATTAGTCCGAGCATATAAAACAAACAAATTGTAAGTTGTATCGACTACTGGTCTATAAATGATCAATGAACAGAAATGTTTCACTATTCAATTTATCACAAGAATACGATAATGGTTCTATCACTATCTGTAGAATCACTGTCCTCGCTCCGGCACGCGTCAATGTAGCCTCGGTTCAGGGTGCAGTCACAGAGATCACTCCAGTAGTCGCCAGAAGTCATCCCGTCCATGGTGGGGGCGTCCATGTAGGCCCTGTCTAGAGGTCCGTCGTCGGCAAAGTGTGTGCCGTCGGGACTGTGCGAAAGCCGGCTAGATCCGGCGTCAATTGTAAGGTAGGCTTCATTCAGCACGCTGCTGATGGTCGTTTGGGCGGCGGAATCATCAGCGCGTTTTCCATACATAAATTCTTGCCGGAGCTTAACGGTATCTGTTCTAAACGGGTCTTCGCAGATTTGAATGTCACTGAGTCGACTGTCAACTTCGAAAAATGCGCAATCCATGGTTGAAGATGAAGCTCTATTTCCTGTTGTCGGTTCCACCAAGTTGTACCGTTGACCACACTGGTTGACGTCCGAGTTTCCTGACCTTGCCAACTTGCTTGATGACCTTCGCTCGGAGTTTCGAGACCTTGGCCTTGATGTGCGGGCAGATCTGACGTCAAACGGGGTTCTACTTGTTTGTAGTACGGGCGTCCTCAATGATTGCTTTTCAACGCTGCCAGCCCCACTATATGTGTTCAGTCGGTATAGACGGTCGTTTTCGCTGTTTCGCTTGGCTGCTCCAGATTTACCCTTAATAACAACTCCTGTCTCCTCCGCCAACACTTTGTCATAGATTCTACGCCGACAGGTGAGCTCTGCAGGTCGTCGGGGCGTCTCCTCGCCGTCCCCTGGTTCCCGGTGTTCCGTTATTACCGGAAGTGACTGAATGCTAGCTCTGTCCCGTCCTACAGCCTCGGTCAGGGGTGAAACATTGTTTGCGCCTTGCTTCCGTTTCCGCGTGAACGGGTTCGCGTGGGCGACAGGAAGAAGAGGGCGGCGTACAGCGTCCGTCACCAATTTCTTGAACGCAGAGCGCTTCTTCATATCTCTCGTGTTTTCCTCTATCAAGTTCGTATAACCGTTCTTTCGCAATTTACCTTTACCGTTCATCTTTTTAAACGCTTTAGAAACAGACTTCTTAATTTTGTACATGGCGCAAGATGTAAGGCTCATAGTGATGCGTGTAATAAGTAGCTGACGTTTGGTGACACGTGAAGTACAAGTTGTAGTAAGTAATTCTCTTATGGTTCACAATAGTGTTTGCAAGTCGTAACTGACGAATGTGTGAGCCCCAATACCATATATACCAGGCTCACTTTCCATTAACAATTAGAGCGATGCTATCAGCAAAGTGCTGGAACAATCTCACGCATATCACGATCGTGTTGACGATAGGCGCGTGCAGAACACGAGACGGGAAACCACGTGGTCCACTCAACAACACGTGACACGTGATTACTACACCGATAACGAGGAGGTACAATAGTGACGTTGTTATTGTGGTCATTAACATTGGTGATAAACTCATCAACACTTTTATTGAGAAATTATCAGATACGATCACTATGGAAGTGTGTCGCTAGGTAAGGAATATGTCATTCAGTAGATCATCGCGCACTTGCTCGCCTATTAGCTTAATGTCGCTTCTTTAATACCACCGATCTCTGAGTAACGGTAAGTCATAATCCTTCATAATTATCATAAATATTAACGTTTATGAATAATTCGTAGCTCAGACTTGCACGATTAAGTTCACTCATTTCTATATATTGGATAGTTTAAATTGTTAGCATTCTGTTATTTAAAAAAAAAAAACTGGCTAATAGTTTTAGTGTTGAAAACAGAAAAGAAAAACATTACATTGATGAAGTTTATTCAATAAATTTTAACAGAACACAAAATATTCAAAAAGTGTACATACTATAAATAATGAAGATGTACACAACAATTAACAAAGTTTGATCGCTGGTGGTTGGAAAATCAAGGCAGGAAATGAAAAACAACTTCAAGTTCTCACCCACAATCAGTGAACCTTTTATGAAAGGGCTGAATACCTTAAACTATAGAATCAATCAAGTTGCAATGTACTAGTATGATCTATAAATGACTGTAATGTACGATCAACATCTACAATGAAAGAATAATGAATGTCTTATTACATACAAACATAAAATGAAAGGATTTACAGTTAATTACATGTCAAGTGTTTCTGGGACGATAGAAATTAACATCTGTCAGAGAAATGAACTTTGTTTTAACATTTTGAGATTCGATCAACATCCAAAAAGCTATTTTGATAACAATATTCCAACAATTCTATACCTGTCTCGAATTTTACCGAAATTGGAATGAAACATTTATATATAATTAATGTAATTATACAAATGAATTATCTCTCAATTACAGGGCTAATATACATTCAACAAAGCAATTGCTACATGACCTAAATCAAACAAACACTTTTTTTTCAAGGATAGCTGAAATTTTTTTCAAGGATAGCTGAAATAGTTTAATAAGTTTAATTCAGATGCAAATTTTAATAAATGCCCCTGGTAATACCCTATTTGGAGAACAATTATTGATCAGCAGAAACCATACTATCTATGTAACGTTTATACGTTGTTGTGCAAGATAATGCCAATTAAAAATGTCATTAAAAATTAAATCTGGTCTCTTTTTTACTAATATTTACATAACGAAACTAAACGAAACTACTACACATAAACTAATTAACTTCATAAAGGGCACCAACTAGATGGAATCAGGCAAACATAACAATGTCAACTAAGCCCCATTTGGATAAACAGACATACACATTCGTCAATAAATATAAATGTTGTATACATGTATTTTATCTAAATTGCACACTCACAGATAATTCCGTACACTAAGTTATGTCTAGAGTGACATACAATTGACTTTATTGTTCAAGTCTCCACTAATTAAGAGCTCATTTTTCTTAACACCACTTCATTTTTCAAAAAAAAAAGCACTCATAGATTTACTTCAAACATTTCAGAAAAATATTTTTTCTGTTTTGTTTTTTAATTAAATCTTACATACAATATACAGGCCTCAATTTCTCGAATGTTTTCAAGGCTAACAAGATTAGGTAGTTTATTTCATCAAGCCAATTTTCTTACTAAATCTTACTTTAATTAAATTAAAATTAGTTCATCATTATTATCATAGGGATTATTTTCTTTTAAAGTCAACTTAAGATGTAAACATTACCCAAACCTACCAAAACAAAAATAGTTAGCTTAGCTTGATCCGGATATTGAATAGTTAAGCTTGTTTGAAAAATAGAGGCCTGGTGCTCATCAAGACATAGATGACCAAGAACCATAGCAAGTGCCTTATAAATCATAATACATGTGCACAACATTTCAATCATCATTTATACTCCTTTCACCAATTAAAATATTTATAGCCTTCTGATCGTTACGAGGTTTCACAATCAAAGACAATGTTCACTGAGGTACAGGTGTAGTCCATCAGAGACAATGTTCACTGAGGTACAGGTGTAGTCCATCAGAGACAATGTTCACTGAGGTACAGGTGTAGTCCATCAGAGACAATGTTCACTTGACATCATAGATATAATTCACTAAGGTACTGGTGCTGTACAGACATTCAGCACTAGCCTGAATTTCAACAGTCTTATGATTAGTACCAACATACATACCGGTACTAGCCAGACTCTAAATAAATCAACTGGTAAAACGTTTTACAAGGTTTTTGCTGTTGGACAAGGGCAGATTTTTATCAATGTTACAGTCTACCGGTAACATAACAGTAACATAACAGTATCGCGCATAAATGTTACTGTAACATTAATATGAGGAAAGTCATACCACCAGGAAACAAACGGAAAAATAAACCTTATTGGACAAATAAACACCACTTAAAACATTTACATTATCAACAATAAGCTTTTTACACTTAAACAAACCAATGACAACAGTGGAAATACATAACACAACTATACATGTCTGTAGAAAACCCCCATCAATATTATAAACCTCATAGAACATGTTAACATTACAATTATATTGAAGGTTGCCCGCAGGACTGTAGATCGTACGTCATTGAGCTCATGTTTCTTGTTATCTTATACCTGTCTTACATAGTATATCAATTATAGCATCTCCTCTGAAACCGCAATAAAAACTATTCCACATTCTTACATAAAAATGTTTTGTAAATCAAACAATATTGCGGGTGTGTTTCAAACTCTTGTACTCTGGAGTATGTATTTCAACTCTGCGTGGACTCATTCTGGGACCCCTTGGGTGTGGTTATTTTTTACCTAAGTGACAACATTTGAACAATTATTGTAAAGGACCACTATATCAGACTGCATACCAAATATCAAGGGACTTATATATAGAAATCCTGGGACCCACAGGACGTGGCCATCTTTGACCGTAGGAGCATTATTTGAACAATTTTGGTAAAAGGCAACTACATGAGGCTACATACCAAATATCAAAGGGTCTGGGTAATGCAGTTTCATAGAAGAAGATCTTCAAAAGTTAGCTATATAAGTATAACGAAAACTTATTACCCCTGCCCCACAGGGACATATTATGAACAAACTGGTTGAGGACCACTACCTGAGATTGCATACCAAATATCATGGGTATGGGTCATGGGAAAATGTTTTAGGTTTTAAAATATTTATGCTGGACGCCGGACAACAGACGATGGACATTGGAAGATTACATAAGCTCACTATGAGCACTTTGTGCTCAGCTGCGCAAAAGAGTAAACTTTAAAACCCACTTGAGCTTGACATGGTCTTGTACTTGTACATTATAATGACATTCTACATTCCTGCTGGTAACCTTCAATAGTACGGTACAAATATGGAATATGTTTTCCCAGTCAAAGTTGATTACTCATTATCATTTCTACAACTAATCACACTTTACAATAGAAGCACTATAACACAGCCATCAATGTGAAGATTCATTTCTTACAAGACATTATCGAAGTTAATTCTTTTATATGTTCTGCTTTTCTGGTTAGGATTAAAGTTATAACCAAAAGAACAGCTGATAATTGTCAATCCTGAAAAATAGCCAGTCTCCAATTTCTCCAAAGTTCTGAAATCTTAAAACAGGATAAAGCTAAGCTCACTACTTTTGTTCTTCAATAATTTGTGTTATATTTACTTCTTTAAGATTTTTTAGAACTAAAGATAATTCCAATTAACCATTTTTCATTTATCAAAATCAATTTTAAGGACATCTTTTGGCTAACTGAAATAAGCTGCTTAAGCCTGATAAGCTTGGAGAAATTCGGGCCAGGGGTCTAAGGAATATATGCAGGGTAAAGGGGCTAGGAGATGGTTTCCAAAGTAATGTGTACTCATGTCCAGGTTTTTTGGACAGTTTTTAAAGCAAATGTCGGAGCAAACACAATCTTTACAACTGTACAACAGTCTGAAGTGAAAAAGCTTTCAACTAATACTGAACTTAAGAGCCCCTGCCTATTGAAGCATTCTTTTAGCAAAATGCATATTCAACATTAATACATGCCTATACTTAATGAATCTTTTATTAAAGCTTGCATTGTGGGTAAAAAGAAATCTAAGTTACTATTTAGTTGGTTTAGGTCTCCCTATTCAATTGTTGCATATCAAGAAAAAATCTCCAAATCGTAAAGATGTTTTTCAGTTAATTGGAAATAAAGGATATCCATTCATCTACAAGGATAAAAATATATTGTATACATTAATCTTGATCAATAAATCACAAACAACAAATCGTCACGTAACATGCATCAGATAACCTGTTCACATTTGTGATAGTAAGGATGTCGTAATCAAACTTTTGTAATCCTTCACGGTGTCAAGTCTTTGTTAGGAACTGAAACTGAAACACTTTAAAAAGGAGTCTCCAAGAGAAAATGCTTGAATGTCCTCAAGGGGAAGTAGCATGATTGAGGGGGAATTGCTGTCCATCTCCGACGGGTATTGGTTAACACTGTACTGCCATATTGTCAACAGACCCGCTGCTACAAAAATGTACATGCCTCGGTAGGCTACCTTGACATGTCATTGTCATGTATACTAGTATAGCATAATCTTGCTACCATAACATGATTTAAATATCATCACTGGTCAAAACACGACAAAAATAAGTCTATGGTCACCAAAACATGACATAACCACCTGCATGTTAATGTTGGCTTGGCATCAGTCAATGTTCTTCAAAATGTGCAAACAAATGATATAACTACTAGAACAGACTCAGTACCACTGCTTGAACAGAACTGTTTTGTAAAGAGCATAAAGCCAAAGATAACAGAACAAGCATACCATTCATATAACTTAAACAACTGACTTAAAGTGCACCAATTGTACAAAAGCTGTGTTGTATGCCTGAAATGGTCACCGTACAGTGACAAACTGATGTTTGTCTCTAAACAGTGCATACCCGGTACCAATGACTGAACTAATCCAGTGCAAGAACAGCACAAAGCTTTTTTGCAACGCCATAAATGACAGAGGGCGGCAGTGTATGGAGTCAGGACAGTTGGGCATGTGTCACTGGTCTATATCACAAAGTCAAGGGGGGTGTGGCAGGAAGGGGGTAGGGACACTAGGACTGCTTGATCCTTTTCCGTGGGGGCCCGAGGGGTGGGGATTGCTGACTGGCCATGGCTCGGAAGGCGTCAGCTATGAGGTGGGGGTGGGACATGATTAACGTCTTCCAGCCTTGAGTCTCCATCACGTCTGTTGCATGACTGGAATGAGAAATTGATGCAATAATTGAAACATTTTGAAAAAAAGAACATAGCTTTACAGAAAACGCTGATTTTCCAAACAAGACTGATTTACTGAATTGAGTGGATTCATACTGACAACACAAAATCTAACCAGTAAAAGTTGGATATGTTGGCCAATCCACTAGAAATTGTAATGGAAATTTTTCTACTAATACTTGAATAGCCTAGATGGTAGTGATGAAAGGTTGAAACTTGAACACAAAATGACAATCTGCTTTGTAGGTCAAAACCAGAGAAGTGGTATAAGTAAAAAGTATCAATAAGGAGCTTGGTTTCAATAGAATTCCACATTCAAGGAACAGCTTAACTACAAATTCATGTATTCCTGGCCTACACACCTGTTGATGTAATCTATGGCGTGTGTTTTGAGTTGGTCGGCGCTGTGTAGGTCTGCCAGCACAAGAATTTCGCACACATTATCCACGGTGAGGTTGGAACACAGGGCTTCCTCACACATGACCTTGAGGCGGTCAAGGGCGTACTGAAATAAATACCAATCAATATATTTGGAGGCAGTATGAAATCTTTATAGTAAAATACATGAAACCAAAGAAAGTGTGATCTCTTGTGTTTACATAAAAATCAAGGTTCTTTTATTGTTTTTTCAATTGTATAACCATACTGTATCAATAACAGCCATAACATCTAAATTGATGCCTTAATGAACAGATACACTTGCAATACTTATCTTTTACAAACACAAGAGCTGTCACAGTAAGTGACAAATGCCTTTAAGGTGCCATCCAGTTAAATAGATAATGCATTTACTAATATGCTAACATTCCAACATTCAGGAAGACCTAGCACTATACTTTAAGCATATGCCAGACATCATGATGGTAAAACTCACGTGGTCAGGAGTGATAAAGTAATAGGTGTGATGTTGGTCCTGTACGAGACACTTTGTCTTTATGTACCGAAAGCATGTGTCCAGTAATTTCAAAATCCCTTAGTGTGTGACAAACTTACAGCCAAAACATGACCAACTAAACTTTTTTTCAATATACATACATGCAGCATTCAAAAATGATTCAACTCTTAGTGTGACCTTGAACTTTGAGGTGGGTTCATGAGTCTTGCACCGGACAAATCACCTTAATGTAAACACAATTCATTTTAAAATCCCTTTGTGCATGACAGAAAGAAAAACGGATGTACCAACATTTACAGTCCAAGACCCTTACCCAATATCACCCCCAAATCTAAGATGTTGGTACACAGAGATGGAAAGACGTTGCGGTATTAATAAAGAAGCATTCTTTAAGCACATATAATGAATGGTGCACAGTACAGTAGTTTTCAAACAAAACCAACCTGTGTTTGACATTTCAGTTCCATAAGAACAAGAATTGTTTGAACAAAATCATGGCTTTTACTGTATTTACTTTCTTGTAACACAAACAATGATCTTAGGACAGAAGCGTTCAGTGTTAACAACGGTCTACCTTGTCGGCTGCTGCCAGTAGATCGTCTGCCATTCTGTCCAGGTTGGGGGCCTTGCCCGTGTATATGAAGCGCAACATTTCCCGCATCACTTCATGTTCAACATCCTCAATGTCCACTCGGTTCTAAATAAAAGGAGTCAATTGAACAGTTTTTAACAAATCAATACAAGGCAGAGCTGATAGGTCGTCATCTGTCACAGTGTAAAGTAATATGTTGAACTTGATACCAGGGCCTTTTCAAGAAAATAATTCATACACAAGCTGTTGCAGGGGGTAGGTGCAGGAGGGGTTGACCCCCTTCCACATGTAGATTTATTTTCCATTTCCACTGCCAAATGGCACATTTTGGTGCACTCTAAGAGGAGAATTTCCTATATGAAATCAATTGACATGACCAAACCACCTAGGTATAAATATTTGTAACTGCTAAACCAATGGTGAGATATACTAGTTTCATGATAACCCAAGTCAAACAAATGCATGTGGACTTGGTTTCAATATATAGTCAAATTCAGCATCAATTCAAAAAAAAAGATTTTAATACAATCATAAATAAGTAACTTATTTACAAACAACACAATCCATATTGTTTACATAATTAAACACTTCCTGCCAATCAGATGTGTTTGAAAAAGTAATTCATCCCAACCTGCATGCCATTCCAATGAATATTTATTAAGTATTTTAGACTTAAGACTTATAAAGCTCATTCACAATATTATAGATCCTCTCTCACCCTTCCCTTACTTATGATCTAGGAATAAGTCTATAATGTTACCTGTTTTTTCTCTTCCATTTCATGTGCAAACATCGCATTGAACACCATTGAACGTGCTGTTGGAAATAAGAAATCAGGATTAGTCAACTACCTAGGCTATATCAGTAATAATCAAGTTCTATTGGTCCAAAAATTATAAGAACTCGCAGTTGGAAATAAGAAATCAGGATTAGTCAACTACCTAGGCTATATCAGTAATAATCAAGTTCTATTGGTCCAAAAATGATATAAGTGTATCCATCAATATTTTGCCTCCTCAGAGGGAATGCAAGCACAACCTGGGGATATAGACAAATTGCAAATGTTGTTGTCTGAATGCCATCCCTGGAGTGGAGAAGTGTGTAGGGTATAAAATTGATTCCGTCATAGACTAATAAAAATAAGTGCGGAATTAATAATTGCTGCCCATATTTTCATCATAAATACATATTCCAATCATCAATTCTAATCATTTGTTTGATTTAAATACTTCAAGATATGAGGTATCTCACTATTGTCACAATAGTAAATTTAAAAAAGAATTTCCATTTTTTTAACTCTTAGATATACATAACTGGTTCTAACCACACAATGTGACCTAAATTGAAGAAGAACATACCAGCAAGTATAGCTTTATGTGCCAGAAATTCACGGCCTCCTACACATAACGTGACGTCACTAAACAGTGCTCGCTCGTGTAGACTGCCCATATCGTCGCTAAGACGACACTCTGGAACCTTGACCGGCGTACAGTTGGACTGGCCGGACACATTCACTGTGTCTCCTACCACACTCACCTAGGAATGCATCACAACAATTGGATATATATACAGAACATTAAACACAATATCAACTGTGGCTTAAATGAGTCATGTTTAATAGTGTTTACTGTTTAAGTGCTGTGTTAACCATTGAACTATGTTGAATATGTTATCTGACCAAATATGGCTATGATTGGATAAATGCCTCTTAAATAATTGATCGGACAAGACCGTTTATGGGCTATTTCTAAAATTTAAGGGCAATAACTCTCGTGTGACTGGGGTGATATGGCTGGTTATCAAACCTATCAGAGACATACCCATTTAAATACTGATCAAATTTGTTGATGACTGAATGTTGGCTTCTAAAGTTATTGATCGGACAACATACTTGGCACCACCAAACCGCCTTTATGCCATTGTGAAACTATAATTTGTCCAGTATAAAAATAGACAATCTAATATAACTGTCAGAGCAATATATTGTAACCATACTGTTAAGCTGTACTTTAACAACAAGTCTTTAAATTGCAATTATAAATGTAGACTAGTAATTGAGCACTTAACATTTGACAAATAGTTATTATGCTACATGTACCATCAAAGCTGGCCATTCGTTAGAGAAAAATGAAGAAAATGAAAATGCAGTCAATAGTGAATACCTCACAGAAGATGGTGAGTTTGTCATCTGGAAGGAGTCCATTCACATCATCCATGAGGAAATCTCTTCTAATAAACTTCTTAAAACCCCAGTCCTTTCCCTGGACAAATCTATACGCTCGCTGTGATTCTGAACACATAACAAACAAAATTAAAACACATGCACTAAACAAGAAGGCAGGAAAATGGAGACAGATATGTCATACACATTAGAAACAATTTAGTGCTACACAATAGATGGAAAAAAACAAGAACAGCAAGTGGTTGTAAACGCTTGTTTCAGTCACATTTAAGGTTTTGCAATATGAGGTTGACACAATTTCTTTTACAATACATCAACCTTTTTTCTTCAAAAACAGACAGAGTTCATAAATGAGTGAGAAATGATCGAGTGAGATCAAAATGTGATAAGTATAAAGTAAAATATTTTGGAACTGAGAAAAATAAAAATGTTCAGCAGCAATGTAGTTATGGCTATTTAGTTTGACATTAACAGATTGATTCACTTTTTATTATAAATAAGAGTGTTTCACTTATAAAATGACCAACGAGTCAATGAACACAAATTAACACTACAGAGCAGCATTTATATAATAATTGCAACATAATTGCATTCTAGTTCCATACCCATTGCTTTGGTTTCTTCCCGTTTTGCATTGAGGATGGAAAATTTGAACTTTGCACGGACTTCACTTTTGTTACAGGAGACTAGTAGAAGGTAGAGAGACAAGTAATCTTTACTCTCCTCATCCAAACCCTTCGGGTTTACCCGCAAGCACCTGAATAATAAAATGAAATTATTTAAAGATGCACTCTTACTCTCAAATAAGAATAACCACAAGTCACGTAATTCAATTGTTTAAAATATACCAAAAAGGATGAATTGATGTGAAATACAATGGTTCTTATGAAGGATACTGAGTTTCATTTAAAGAAAGGTGCAGAAAACACAGCATTTCTACCTTATGAGATGATCTTTAATAATCAATACAATACAAACTATTTTATAACACTCAGGTCATTCAAACATGAAAACATGGGGATATATAACATTGAAAAGCTATGTCAATATGATCCTAGTAATACTATTACGAAGAAGTATAACTTTGTCTTGAGTTAGGGACATTCAAATGGTTTTTGTCTTGAGTTGGGGACATTCAAATGGTTAAGTATTTGAAAAAGTTGTAATAAATAATAAGCATTAACTTATAATGGGTGCATGAAATATGTCTCAATAATCAATGCATTATAATTTATAAATAACATTGGTCTTACCATTTTAATTTGTCATTTGCACCTGCAGAAAATGTTGAACTTTTCAGGACCTCCCCCATTTCCTCCCGACAGAAACTGAAGTTGTTGATCGTCCATATATACGAGAACTTGACAACCTTTACCTAAAAACACAAACATGTTTTAATTAAAAGCATTGAATAATAAATCATATGGAAGTAAAATTACACTTACTGTTTTATCCTGTTGTTTTATTATGTAATCAAATATTAACTGTGCAGAATGCCCAGAAACAATTAGTATCACAAGCCTTTAAAACATATCAGTGCATATTGTCAGTACAAGGCTTACAGACATGTACTAATTTTGAACCTGGTATATACATGCATAACTACCTGTGTGTAGCACCAGTTCTCTGCAACAGGACATGACATATCTGGAGGAGGCGGGGTCGACACGCGGGACACGGACAGACGGCCGTGATCCAGCGATGTCGAGGAGGACTCGCGTTCTACTGCTTCTGACGACAGCTTGCCGGTTAACACTTATACCCTCTCAGGAAAAAAAAACTGTCTTTGCCCTTAAAATCCAGCTGAAAGAAATTAAATACATTTTCTCTCACTTTGTATTTATCCCCAACGTACAAAATACCGGTGATAATATTAAACATTCAAATTTTTCCATCTCATTCATTTTGCCCAGATGTGTTAATTTCTTCAATTTCGGTTCCATCCATTCTGCATTTAAACATTAAGCAGAAGTTTTTTCTAATGGTGATTTTGGTGTCAGGAGCTTCAATTTGGTATCTGGCTTACTGACCTCAATTATTTAGTCCTTTCTTTTGTCCTATGAAATGTAAACAAATATTTATCATAGTTTATGCTCATTTTCAAAAGCCTTCGTTGGAACACATAGGTTTGAGTTGGACTACCTTCGGGAATTGAAAGAACTAAATAGATGAACAGGAAGATACATGACAGATCTTGACAAAAATACACTAAATCAGACAATATTTAATGGGGTCAATTATTTTGCCCTCGTTTCGCACTTACAAGCTCAAGTCCGGGAAACTTACCGGTTTACTTCTCGCAAATTAACGCATTTTAATGCATTTGGCATTGAATTTGTAAATGTGAAATCTTTAAAGGGTGTGAAAACGTGGTTAAACGTTCAAGTTTCGAGACCAGAATCTGACCGATTTTGATGAAAATTTATTGTATTTATTTCCATATGCGCATGCGCTATACATTTATGAGACTGCACCGCAGGGCTTTCGCGTTACTTTATTGGTATAACGGCATTTATTAAAACGGTATTCAGATCTGCGGGATCCACGTTTTACTTGATATAAAGTGGCTGGCCATATACTTAAAGAGAACATGCATATTTTCTTAGTTACATTTATGGTTGTTAAATGGTTATGCATTCTGGTATATTTTTGTGAATTTTGTCATATTCATTCGAGTTTATTTTGTATAATCATATACTTTAGACCAGTTTCACATGACGTGACGCACATTAAATTGTACATATATATTGCTATCTCCTTTAAGGAGGAAATGCAGATATTGAAATTAATTTAATTGGGATGCTTGGAGCACACTATCATGTCCGGCTTGGAGACCACCAGCCAAACTAACGTACGGCGGGAATCGAACCCGGGACGCTTTTTGGAGAAAAGACAGCGCTTAGAACGACTCTGCTAGACGCTGCTGTTGTTATCGTTGTTGTTCATGATGCTCTTTTGTATGGATCATTATAAACACGGTTGCTTAAAGCACCAAAACAAAAACAACCGCATTCGTCATTTTGATTGTATTATATTTGGATACATGACAATTCTCTATGCTCAACGTCTTGAACCTTGAATTTCTTAAAATCCATTATGTTGGCAATCAAAGCAAACTTAAACTTTACCATTCTTTTTTCTAGGATTCGTTCAATTTTCCGTATTAGTGCCAGAAAATTTACACATTTTATAAACTTCATCACTTGCAGGTCCGGTGTCGGGGTGTACAATTAAACTTTCCATGTCGACTTTTCATGTCACTATATTACCACTTATACGATTAAATTACATCAGCATGTACCATTTAAGACAACAAAAAGGACTCCACATTATATTGAGGGAAATCTTTCAACCCTTATACCACGTCTAAAGGTTCGGAACCTTTATATTGCGGTTCGTGAGTGAGTGGTTGCCCAATGGGCCCTGTAGCGTCAAATCCTGGATCCGCCGCTGCTATTGAACATAAAAATAAATGAAAATGTCCTGGAAAATCTGACCATATAATTCCAGGAAAAACAATGTTGGCCTGATTGTATGCCTAGATAAACGAACTATTTATATTGTAGAGACTGCATAGTATGAAGCCAGATATTAATCACTGGAATATATCGGTTAATATCGCATTGTTGCTCATTCATGTCATGTTACAAACAAGTAATTAATCCAAAGGAGCATTTTCATACATGAGCCATGAGCAATGAGTGGTGGGCAATGCCACACCGTTAATTTAACTTGTCCATCATGACATTGACGAAGATCATCATACTGTAGACACGAGGGTAGTCAATGAGATGTTGATATTGCGTGCATAACACATTATAAGAAGTGTATTCTTCCTTAAACATTCAAATGGAATGGGTGGGGGAAATTGAATTAAAACGTCACTAGCAACTTTTGCATTTCCGCAGTTGTAACATCGTTGTAGATAGTTCATTGGAATTTACACAAGAGCCTAGCAATTAACGTTCGGATGTGTTTGAAATAGTGGGTGTCAAAAATATAATACACTGTTGCTTTGGAAACAATTGGGTGTAACACATTGAGAAATCTAATATCTTCGTCCGACATAGTTCTATCTGCCCACAGCAAAGTTGCTTTCGAATGTACAAGACAGTTCACTGTAGTTTTCCATTGGTGTCTTGGTGGCATTTGTTCAGGGTGTTTTAAAGCATGGATAATAACGTTATGAAATCCAAAAGCACATACAAGTTCACAGATGTCAGGTATAAAACCTAATGTTATATTTTCATCTTGGACGTACTGCAATTATCGTCTTTAAATTCATCTTTACTAGTACATTTAGAGTCAAGACATACTAAGAAGTAAATTTAAAAACAACACATTTCTGATTATAACAGACGAATATAACTTGATAAGACCCAGCATGGACTCGCACATGTCAGATATAGGTCTAAAGTAAAATCATTGGACAATAAAATGTTGGAGTCGGTCATTGCGTAAAATGCATTTTAGCTTTCTGACACCTCGTTTCTTTTAGTCGGTGTGATAATATTGTTTCCAAACAAACTCTCGACATTTGGATGATCACGTTAATTGCTGTGAACAATGATTTTAGATGTGTCCACGTTGATATCGATTTTCCACGACTGACAGTATGTATATATATATCCGCCATTAGCTGTAGGTTGAGGGGTGACAACACTATCAGAGCTATGTCGTCTGTGTATGATGGGTTGCTGGCCTTTGATGATTGTACGGGCAACCGTCCATGTGTGGTTGTTGTTTTGAAGATCTTTAAGTATTTGATCCACGTATAGATAATAACAAAACGTATAGTAACGAAACGTATAATAATGTTCTTTGAGGAATTGCCGTTCATTTTCACTATACATTTTAACTACTGTGAAATCATTAATGTTCGTGGGCATGAAATTTCGTGGTTTGCCGAAAAAAAACAATTTCGTGGGTACTTGAATTCGTGGATTTTCATTTTGAAAAAAAAAATTCGAAGATGCAATCGTCCTAGATCATCTGCATTATATCCACGCGCTGGCCTGTGATTTCCGTCTTCTACGTCACTCGGTTTATGACACTCGCTAATGTGGTACGACATGCCAATTAGTGCATATACCCATGTCACTTATCGATTTAATTGGGAATAAAGGTAATAAAAGAAGATGTACCCTGATCATAAATACAAATAGGGGAAGCCATTGAATGCCAATTAAGAATTTTGCAAACTGTGAAAACACCGAGAAGGTGTGTATATTGTCACGTTCGGTGCTTAGTAACCTTCAATGTACTAGTAAACGATTAATTATTTCATTATATAACAAAATCGAGTATGGACACTCATCACGCACATCTCGTAAACTTGGAGATTTTCATTAACAGCTTATAACTGTCATTTGCTGCATAAAACACATTTAATTGATTTGGTTCATTATTTGTGAAAGGCAGTTATAATATATTAACAGAATAATGATCGTAAGTTATACAGTGAGACAGGTTTTAACACTGTATACTGCGACCTCTGTAAATAATATACTAGAGTATGTACGTAACAAGGCAATTGAAAAAGTGAATAAAGGGTTTATATTTCGTTGGATCTTGAATTCGTGGATCACCCAACCCACGAAAACCACGAACATTAATGCCCCACGAACATTAATGATTTCACAGTATTTAAGTCACTATATGAAGACATTATTGTTCGTGATGCTTCTCCAACTAAGCCGAATGAGCTCATCTTGAGAAAGTATCATACAGAGTCAAAGACAGCCTTTTGGTCGAGCATGCCTACGAGTATTATTCTATTTGTTGATAGATACAGTAGATTTCTGTAGATTGAACACTCTCGTAACACAACTAAGTTTCTAGCGAAATCCTTGCTGCTGTTGTCAGGGAAATGCGATGTGATTACTTTTTATTGAGTTATTAAGTCTGTTAAAAATATCAAAGATTTTGCTAAAACATGGGCTAAGGGATATTGGTCTGTTACTGCTAGGATCGGTCTTCACTTTCCCTTTTCCTTTATAGATTGGAATTATTTCTAGGCAATCATATAGAAAGGCAGAGACGGGCGAACACACGTACTTTTATTCTTGTATCAAGGCCAATTATATAATCAGTTTTGAACATATTTTAAATCACCAGAGTACATATGAAAGGATATTTTATATGTTTATTTGTTATGTTTGTAGGTTAAAAAGGTAAGTAATTTTAAGTGTTCTAAAATAAAATGTTTGGCCTTTCCAACCGATTTTCAATTATGTTATTTTTGTGCTGGCCTAAGGCTTCTGCGAAGGATACCAATCAGATTGACTTAAAATCATTATTTACCATGAAGACATTTACTAGAATACTAAACACACTGGGGTGAAGTGCAATGTGAGGTGTGTTCGTGTTGAACAATTATCATTTGTGGGCTAGAGGCGGAAATCGTCCACGAAATTGACAAATGATATGTAACCAAAATGCACGTGCACGTAGGCTGAGGGCCGTAAAGTGGCAAATAATGGTGTCCAAATTGAACAAAAACATACCGACGAGTGCTTAATGAGGCCTCATTGTAAGACAAGTTCCCGTCGACGTCCCCAGGGGCGTCGGCCTTCCGACACATTAGCTTCCGTTCCTGATTAGACCTTAATGATATCCCAATTATTCATTACTGATTCAAAATATGCAAATCCGATTAATTCATCTCATAAATGAGACCATTCACACACAGCCGTTTTCATTTATCTGTTGATAGGGTTACTCGAATGTATGCCTCTATCATACTAGTTAGTCTGTTTGACCATCATTTCAGTATTTCATTATCTTTCATACAGTAAAGCATCTTTCCAAGTTCAAAATAAAACTGATTACACAGTGAACAGTGAAATACGACCAAGGCCGAATACAGCCATAGCTCATTATTTTGCCATTTTCTGCCACATATATTGAAGTCTTTTGTAAGATGCCCCCTAAGACACAGTTATGTAGTGACGAAACAATTAAATACAGATGGTTCACTCTCTGAATGTCCGGCAGCGAATACTGAATCATACATGAAACAGTTCACATATATAGGTGAAAACAAGATAAATATTTGCTTACAATTGTATTTTTATCGCATGAAAATATATGTGTATGTTATTATACCGGCTATAATAATAATAATAATAATAATAATAATAATAATAATAATAATAATAATAATAATAATTATTATTATTATAATGATGATAATAATAATAATAATAATAATAATAATTACAGGGAATAACCAGAAATCATATTCTGATGAGTGCAATACTTAAAACTGATGAAGGCATTTTTCAAAGGCAAATTTTCGAGGAGTAACCATATTCTACACCTTTGGGCAAAAGTCTGGAAAGACCGGAATGAAGGCAAATTGGCGTTTGACATTCACACCCAAGGTTCCATTTAATCACTGCCTTTTCAGAAGTAACTCCTAATTTAGAAGTGAAACCTCAATCAATACATATATTTCATAACGTGTCCTAATCTGAAATTTTAACTAACGGAAACCTCGCGGCGTGAAATGAATGGTGCAATTTTCGAGGCAAGAAATGCAATTGAACGCACAACAAGCGTAATGAACTACACGCTTATAGCATTAGAACCCAACTAGTCCCATTTCTGTAAATTACATTTATTATTCCATCCCTTCAAGAATGTAAGCTGTTAATGTCAGCGTGGGCACGAACATCTTTACATGGCTCACCTTCATTAAACACAATAGAATGCTATAGCCCCGGTCAATTATATTATTTTTCGTCTAAATATTTACAGTATATTTCATAAGTAAGACGTTAATAACACCCGCTGACGGATCGACATCGATACTGTATAACATAAGTTTGCCACAAGAATTCTTAATGTAGTTTATTTTTCCATTTAAATTTTCTATAGAAAATAGTAATAACATTTCGCGAGCTTTTATCAAAATATTTAACACAAATGTATTAAGATAAATGTATGCGTGCAAATGTACTGGATTTTAAACGTGAACTTAAAATCTGCAAAAAGCAACAACAAAGAGTCAAAACGCGTCGAATACAACCTCCCGGTTCAAATCGCATAACTTAATATCTGCGCGAGTCGAATACAACCTCCCGGTTCAAAACGCAGTGATATTTGCGCGGGTCGAATACACACTCCCGGTTCAAAACGCAGTGATATTTGCGCGAGTCGAACAGAAACTCTTGGTTCAAAACGCAGTGATATCTGCGCTAGTCGAATACAAACTCTTGGTTCAAAACGCACTGATATCTGCCCGAGTCGAATACAAACTCATGGTTAAAAATGCAATGATTTCTGTGTGAGTCGAATACAACCTCCATGTTCAAAATGCACTACTAATGACCCTATAATATACACATGGCAAGAATATACGTGCACTAGCATATTAAAAACCTTTGTACTGAAAACAAGTATTGGTCGATTTTTTATTTTGATGGATTAAACACCAAACAATAACGGACATACACTCATTTGATTTCTTTCCACTGGGTTACTACCGTTATCCTGCAAGATGAAGCCATTTTCTATAATTTGTTCATGCATACTTGTAGTGAACCTCAATACTTTTTAATCATTTACATTTTGTTTTCATACTACATTACAAGATTAAAAAAGGTAATAATTTGAAAATGTGAGAAACTCCTTCGAAACACCAGTGGGTTCCAAAGACATGCCGTATTTCACTGGATTACAATAAACAATTCCAACAGTTATAAGATGTACAAGCCTATAAAGCAAATATAATTCGTCATGCGCCTGCCTGCAGGCTATACCATAGATGGATGTATCAGTCAGTGATGGTGAAAACATGTTTTGATATAATTATGTATTTTTCACGGACATTATATTGATATTACCACATATGGGCACTACCAGTTCGATACAAAATTAAAGCACTTTGGAAATGTGAAAATGTTGTGTGTTTTTTGGTAAATAAACAACGTCGTAAAGAGTTTATTTGAAACTCAGAGCACATCGGAATCTGTCTATTAGTATTTAGGCGGGTAGGCTGCGTCTTGTTGTCCATTGTTGACTGGTGGGGGAGGCGGGTAAGCCTGATTTGGACCCGTGGAGTATCCCCCGGGCTGCTGGTGGGCGGGTGGCATCTGGCCTTGGGCTTGGTATGGGGGAGGTTGTACAACTAAAAATAAATATTGCATTTAGTTAAGTTGTTTATTTTAACTCGAACAACAGATCAACGGCTGACCCGATACCGCCTGGATCAATGGCTGGCCACCGCCTGTGACTGTTTACCTTTGCATAAGGATTAATTTATTATTTTTGATTTATTTATATAAGGCCAAACGTCTGGCTGCAAAAGCCTTAACTGACGAAATACAACCGGATAGAATGAGATTGCATGTGACTAGTTTTAGTTCATGCAAACGTACCTGAAACTGTCGCAGTTGTGTTTTGAGGATGGACATTTCTGCGGGTTGCCTTTTGCTTCTTCTTAAAGAAGAATAGAACGACCGCAACGACAACAACAATAGCTACAAAACCCACGACAGCGACGCCGTATATCCACGAATACGCTGCACAACAGTGGTCGTAGAGGTCATACGTCTCATCACAACAGCCGTAGGTACAGTACTCGTACGTGGAAAAGCCTGTGCGGCAGCTCTGTTTACATAACACAGCCTCTGAAAATAAATCCAGAACACATATATTGCCTTTGTATTAAAGACTAAACATGTAAAATCAAGTGCATTTACAGTATGGACTGTTATATTTTAACATTTTTATACAGTGGCAAAGAGTTGATAGTAATGGAAACAATGTTATCTGTCATAAAAGCCAAGGTTGGTACTGGTTTGGACATCTGTAATGGGGCAATGGTTAAAAAGGTTGGTACTGGTTGGGAAATTTGTTATTGGGCAATTATAATAAAAGTTGGTACTGGTTGGGACATTTATTCGGTAATTGGAATACAAGTTGGTACTGGTTGGGCATTTGTTATCGGGCAATTATAATAAAAGTTGGTACTGGTTGGGACATTTATTGGGTTATTGGAATACAAGTTGGTACTGGTTGGGAAATTTGTTATTGGGCAATTATAATAAAAGTTGGTACTGGTTGGGACATTTATTGGGTTATTGGAATACAAGTTGGTACTGGTTGGGACATTTGTTATCGGGCAATTATAATAAAAGTTGGTACTGGTTGGGACATTTGTTATCGGGTAATTATAATAAAAGTTGGTACTGGTTGGGCATTTTTTATTGGGCGATTATAATAAAAGTTGGTACTGGTTGGGACATTTATTGGGTTATTGGAATACAAGTTGGTACTGGTTGGGACATTTGTTATTGGGCAATTGTACTCAAGGTTGGTACTGGTTGGGCATTTGTTATCGGGCAATTATAATAAATTATCAATGCATGACATTTATGACGTGGTATAATCCTTGCAAATAATATTCAACATCCTGTTAATGTTTTTTCATGTCCTGTACATTTCATTTAACCATCGACCACGTGTACTCGCCAGTTGTTTGTATTGGTACTCATGGGTACCCCTGAGCTTGTATCTAAGTAACTATATTATTATGTATGCCGCAATCAACACGTGGAAATATTTTACACAAAAAAAATGTACACCCACAAGCATTCATAAAATAAAAAGGTTTAATCGTTATAAAGTATTTTATATCTCTACACGAATTGGATGCCTCTTTTGAAAGCAAATTCAATTCATATTATATTCGTTTGCAACATTTAAGGATTTGTAAGGAACGCTTCATGATTGGAGGCTGTTGCTGTCAAGTGACACTCCATTTAAGTGACACTCTTATTCAAAATCAATACATACACATGTAAAACAAACATCAACTTAGACTGATAAATCTTCAACTACTTACTAAATAATACATTTATGGAAAATATTAATTACTGAAAACAAGATTGTAACTCTGTATTTTATAGCAGAAAGTGCAAAAATATTAAATGATTTGTGAAACATAAAATATTTACTGTGGCCACTATAGTCTCATGAGGTGGAAATACCGTGTTTTATGCTCATTTCTTTCAAATTAAACTAAGCATCATTTATACGAACCATTGTTTTCGACATTTATTCATCCTTTTTTGGAATATTAAAACAACATTATTAATTTCGGTAAATCTTCTTTGGGAGCAAGAGTGCATGTTTATATTTCAGCGTCGTAAAACGACAATAAGGCATTCTTGTCTCTGGAAAATTAGATTTGTTTCTTAAACAGAGTAGAACTCAATTCATTTGCAATTTTAGAATTCAATAAAAACATATATAATAATTTTGTACCAAGAAATAAATAAAATAAAATAAACAAAAAGGGGTTTGAGCGATTATAATGATAAACATCGTATATTATCCAAAATATAATATGTAATATATGTTTTAAGATAAAGATAATCATTCTCTTTCAGGACATAGATGGAATACTTATTTACAGCACAACCAGAAGAACATGCTTCATGTGAACAAGTAAATTACATTGTTTCCAGATGAATTAATGCATGTTTTATACAAAATTAAACAATTAACAAGCAATTTGGATTATATATGAATACCTCTTAGCATCTATAAATTATAATTACAACTGGTATAAATTTATTTCGCTACCATGTGTGTAAATGTATTTCAACCAACAAACAAACATCGTCAATCATAAAATATGAATAATTATGTTTTTATAGTTTTTAGTTTATTTTTTGAATATAGGTACAATAAGCCACATGGCCCGTGAGAAAAACAAAATACACAATAAACATTTAGAAATTACATAGCAATTGGAGCAAGTGGAGCATGTGAGGATTTCTTTTTTTTCTAGATACGAGCTTTTTCAATAACATTTCCATATATATATATATATAAGTGTAAATAGTCAAAATTAAAGATAATAGTTTCAAATATATATATATATCTTTGAAACTATTATCTTTAACTTTGATTTTCTTAATCTTAGTATGTAATAATCATTCGTATTTTTGTATAATCTCTATTAATTTATTGTGTGGATATAACTTCAACAATTATTCTTTAATAATAATTATACTTACAAATATTCGTAACTATATAATTAAAGTACTTTATGGAAGCGGATATACAGTATTTCCTTAAATAGTTTATAGATTTAGGTTTGAAGAATCTTTAATTAAAGGTTCATATACCAGTATATTTTTACACATAACCCACCGATAAATGTTATAAAACACAGCCACAATATCCCATATTTCTCCATTTTCAATGTCTTTTGTCGCATAAAATGTGTTTAAAATGAAATTTCGATTTCAAAATACTTTTATCAATATTTGGTGGTGCTACTATGGAGGTGTATTGGTTAATTCAGGTATTCATTTAATTTGGTCAACGCTGGTCAACGTATTCGAATATTACTTAATCATAAGTAGATAGATACGACTGAGCATAACTAATCTGTATTCATATCTTCTCTTAGAGGATTTCTTTTTAATAAGAGGTGATTGGTATGAAAATTTCTTCTAACATACATGTGTATTATATACTAGAGTAATATAAATTCGGAGGGCAGGCGGCCTAGAGGCATTCTCAAGTGAAGTGCCTGTGTTGGAGAGCGAGCGGTCCAGGGCCATTCCAATAAGTAGTGCCTGTGTCAGAGAGCGGGCGGTCCAGGGCCATTCCAATGAGTAGTGCCTGTGTCAGAGAGCGGGCGGTCCAGGGCCATTCCAATGAGTAGTGCCTGTGTTGGAGAGCGAGCGTCCAGGGTCATTCCAATGAGTAGTGCCTGTGTCAGAGAGCGGGCGGCCCAGAGCCATTCCAATGAGTAGTGCCTGTGTTGGAGAGCGGGCGGTCCAGGGCCATTCCAATGAGTAGTGCCTGTGTTGGAGAGCGGGCGGCCCAGGGCCATTCCAATGAGTAGTGCCTGTGTTGGAGAGCGGGCGGTCCAGGGCCATTCCAATGAGTAGTGCCTGTGTTGGAGAGCGGGCGGTCCAGGGCCATTCCAATGAGTAGTGCCTGTGTTGGAGAGCGGGCGGTCCAGGGCCATTCCAATGAGTAGTGCCTGTGTTGGAGAGCGGGCGGCCCAGGGCCATTCCAATGAGTAGTGCCTGTGTTGGAGAGCGGGCGGTCCAGGGCCATTCCAATGAGTAGTGCCTGTGTCAGAGAGCGGGCGGTCCAGGGCCATTCCAATGAGTAGTGCCTGTGTTGGAGAGCGGGCGGTCCAGGGCCATTCCAATGAGTAGTGCCTGTGTCAGAGAGCGGGCGGTCCAGGGCCATTCCAATGAGTAGTGCCTGTGTCGGAGAGCGGGCGGTCCAGAGCCATTCCAATGAGTAGTGCATGTGTTGGAGAGCGGGCGGTCCAGGGCCATTCCAATGAGTAGTGCCTGTGTCAGAGAGCGGGCGGCCCAGAGCCATTCCAATGAGTAGTGCCTGTGTTGGAGAGCGGGTGGCCCAGGGCCATTCCAATGAATTGTGCCTGTGTTGGGGAGCGGGCGGCCCAGAGCCATTCCAATGAGAAGTGCCTGTGTCAGAGAGCGGGCGGCCCAGGGCCATTCCCATACGTAGTGCCTGTGTTGGAGAGCGGGCGGCCCAGGGCCATTCCAATGAATTGTGCCTGTGTTGGAGAGCGGGCGGCCCAGAGCCATTCCAATGGGTAGTGCCTGTGTCAGAGAGCGGTCGGCCCAGGGCCATTCCGATGTGTAGTGCCTGTGTCAGAGAGCGGGCGGTCCAGGGCCATTCCATTTTGTAGTGTATGTGTCAGAAAGCGGGCGGTCCAGGGTCATTCCATTGTGTAGTGTATGTGTCAGAGAGCGGGCGGTCCAGTGCCATTCCATTATGTAGTGTATGTGTCAGAGAGCGGGCGGCTCAGGTCCATTCCAATGTGTAGTGTATGTGTCAGAGAGCGGGCGGCCCAGGGCAATTCCCATGTGAAGTGTATGTGTCAGAAAGCGGGCGGTCCAGGGCCATTCCGATGAGTAGTGCCTGTGTTGGAGAGCGAGCGTCCATGGTCATTCCAATGAGTAGGGCCTGTGTTGGAGAGCGGGCGTCCAGGGTCATTCGAAAGAGTAGTGCCTGTGTTGGAATGCGAGCGTCCAGGGTCATTCCAATGAGTAGTGCCTGTGTTGGTGAGCGGGTGGCCCAGGGCAATTCCAATGAGTAGTGCCTGTGTTGGAGAGCGGGCGTCCAGGGTCATTCGAATGAGTAGTGCCTGTGTTGGAATGCGAGCGTCCAGGGTCATTCCAATGAGTAGTGCCTGTGTTGGAGAGCGGGTGGCCCAGGGCAATTCCAATGAGTAGTGCCAGTGTTGGAGAGCGGGCGTCCAGGGTCATTCGAATGAGTAGTGCCTGTGTTGGAATGCGAGCGTCCAGGGTCATTCCAATGAGTAGTGCCTGTGTTGGTGAGCGGGTGGCCCAGGGCAATTCCAATGAGTAGTGCCAGTGTTGGAGAGCGGGCGTCCAGGGTCATTCGAATGAGTAGTGCCTGTGTTGGAATGCGAGCGTCCAGGGTCATTCCAATGAGTAGTGCCTGTGTTGGTGAGCGGGTGGCCCAGGGCAATTCCAATGAGTAGTGCCTGTGTTGGAGAGCGGGCGTCCAGGGTCATTCGAATGAGTAGTGCCTGTGTTGGAATGCGAGCCTCCAGGGTCATTCCAATGAGTAGTGCCTGTGTTGGAGAGCAGGTGGCCCAGGGCAATTCCAATGAGTAGTGCCTGCGTTGGAAAGCGGGCGGCCGAGGGCAATTCCAATGAATTGTGCCTGTGTTGGAGAGCGGGCGGCCCAGAGCCATTCCAATGAGTAGTGCCTGTGTCAGAAAGCGGGCGGCCCAGGGCCATTCCCATGTGTAGTGCCTGTGTCAGAGAGCGGGCGGTCCAGGGCCGTTCCATTTTGTAGTGTATGTGTCAGAGAGCGGGCGGTCTAGGGTCATTCCATTTTGCAGTGTATGTGTCAGAGAGCGGGCGGTCCACGGCCATTCCATTTTGTAGTGTATGTGTCAGAGAGCGGGCGGTCCAGGGCCATTCCATTGTGTAGTGTATTTGTCAGAGAGCGGGCGGTCCACGGCCATTCCATTTTGTAGTGTATGTGTCAGAGAGCGGGCGGTCCAGGGCCATTCCATTTTGTAGTGTATGTGTCAGAGAGCGGGCGGTCCAGGGCCATTCCATTTTGTAGTGTATGTGTCAGAGAGCGGGCGGTCCAGGGCCATTCCATTGTGTAGTGTATGTGTCAGAGAGCGGGCGGTCCAGGGCCATTCCATTTTGTAGTGTATGTGTCAGAGAGCGGGCGGTCCACGGCCATTCCATTTTGTAGTGTATGTGTCAGAGAGCGGGCGGTACACGGCCATTCCATTTTGTAGTGTATTTGTCAGAGAGCGGGCGGTCCACGGCCATTCCATTTTGTAGTGTATGTGTCAGAGAGCGGGCGGCCCAGGTCCATTCCAATGTGTTGTGTATGTGTCAGAGAGCGGGCAGCCCAGGGCCATTCCAATGTGTACTGCCTGTGTTGGAGAGCAGGCGGCCCATGGCCATGCCCATGTGTAGTGCCTGTGTCGGAGAGCGGGCGGCCCAGGGCCATTCCGATGTGTAGTGCCTGTGTTGGGTGCCTGTGTCAGAGAGTGGGTGGCCCAGGGCCGCGCCCATGTGTAGTGCCTGTGTCGGAAAGCGGGCGGTCCAGGGGCTTCCCATGTGTAGTGCCTGTTTCGGAGAGCGGGCGGTCCAGGGCATGCTAATGTGTAGTGCCTAAGTCGGAGACCGGGAGGGTCAGGGTCTTTCTCATGTGTAGTGCCTTTGTTGGAGAGCGGGCGGCCCAGGGCATGCTAATGTGTAGTGCCTATGTCGGAGATCGGAAGGGTCAGGGCCATTCTCATGTGTAGTGCCTTTGTTGGAGAGCGGGCGGTCCAGGGCATGCTAATGTGTAGTGCCTATGTCGGAGACCGGAAGGGTCAGGGCCATTCTCATGTGTAGTGCCTTTGTTGGAGAGCGGGCGGCCCAGGGTCATTCCAATGTGTAGTCCTTGTGTCAGAGAGCGGCAATTCCGGAGAAAAGAAGTTTAACGCCACAATAAATTAACTGATTTACAAAACAACGGTCATATTTGTAGGTTTTATTAATGACATAAACAACATTAAGTAGTGAATCGGCATAGGAAAATATATGCGTATAATTCATAACAAGTGTAAATCAAATAAATAATTTATAATCTAAGCATAAAAAAGATTGTTTGTATACGAATATAATAAGATTAACCGTTTAAATGTTAATACATAACACACTCAGTATTGACATCTTGTCCAGCAAAATGCCTCTTCTTAGTAAACTATGTACGTTAAAGACTGCAAAACGATCCATTCCGCTCAAAACACTGATTACTTGACAGTGGTATAACAGCTGTTTTAATTTGTCTTTATTATTATTTGGAAAACGAAATATAAGTATCACATTGGCTAATTCTTATTTAACTAGAAATGGGATCGAATATCTACTGACTATCACATGGGTATTCTAGTTCATTTATCAATTACATATATAGAACAGTTCACATGGTATAAAGGCAACTGTGTTAGAATATTTGAATGTTTACAACATTTGGTAGAACTTGTTCTAAAACTATCAATGTGTGTGGGCGCCCATAGGTGACAGTAGGGTGGCTATATCGGCCAGGGATGGTGATTCTTATGTTTTCTATTATGTTTTTTATTATATACAGTATATGCTATGGAAAGACTTGTATTTAGTTACTGCCACATATGTACACGCCACGTGGCATTTCAAAATAGCATCAGTTATTAGTTTTACACGACTTAACTCGAAGACGTTTCTTATACTTCAAAGCATACTAGTTTAAAAGAGGTAAAATACATAAAACGTTTAAAATAAAAGAAAGAGTTTTACAGAATGATATCCAACACTTACTTGTTACATATACATTGTATAAACATGTATGCATGGCATATACATGGTGGTAGGTTTTTTGGCAAAGGGCAGGGAAATGATCCGGCTTTTAAACAGTCTTATATTACACATTCAATATAAAAAGATTTAAACTTAAATCCGCTAATAAAATAAGTTCACACACATGTATAAATCAAATGTAAATTAAAGTTAAAATACTTCACGTTTGTGCAAACTGTTTAATAACCAATGACCACTATTTCATAAGTATCAGTTAATAATGACCACTATTTCATAAGTATCAGTTAATAATCCATTGTGTTAGTACTCTTTATTATCTTTATAGAAATTCGTATCTTTTTGTAGACATTTCACTTAAATATAATTGTTCTTGAAAAAAGTGTGTACAGTAATTCAAATGCGCTATTATAAACGTACGCAGGAAAATGTTTCACTATTGCTCTTCAAACAGCCATGGGTCACAGAAGCGTGGTGCTAACAAATATGGGCCATGATATTAATATACACATAATTCAGCGAACCTTTTCCTGAAAAAAATGAATTGAAGAAATCTGCGAAAACACACTAGTTTGCATCTGAGTATAATCATGTCGACCATGCGGACATGGAACACAATCTCATTAGATCCGTTACATGGGTGGATAGGCAACATCTTGTTGCCCGTAATTGGCGGGAGCGGGAGGTGGGTACTGTTGTGGGCCGGGCTGGGGGAAGCCACCGGGCTGTGCGTATCCCCCGGGCTGGGGATAGCCCATGGGCTGCTGGTAGGAAGGCGGCATCTGACCTTGCGGCTGGTACGGGGGAGGCTGGGGGGCGTGCACTGAAAGGAAAACCATCAACGGGAATCCTTAGTCGGTAATGTGTACAACAATTATCTTTTTTTGCTTTCATTAAATAATATTATTCGAACATAACTGGGAAAAACGTTATTTATTTACTTATTTATTAATTACGCGTGAATTCTGCGAGCCAGCAACCTAATACATTTGTTTTTCTACATAACAGCAAAATGTATCAGTATTTCCCGGATATATTTTCATAAAAAATGATTAATACTTCCTTTCAGTGCTAGGATTAACTACCTACCAGTGGTCACGGTGGCAGTATGCACGGGCCGTACATTTCGTCTTTTCCCGGCTTGCTTCTTCATAACGATTATTATAACGAGAACGATTCCGCCGATGATGAGTATGCCGACGACGACGACACCGTAGATCCAGGAGTAGGCGGCACAGCAATGGTCGTAGTAATCAAAGTCGTTGTCACAACAGCCGTACGAGCAGTATTCAGAGTAGTAGTAGCTGGTATAGCAGTACTCGCCCGAGTACACCTCACCTGAACAAAGGCAGTTTGGGTATACTAAGAATGTATTAATACTTATTATAGATAAAGGTTGCTATGAACTACTTTCGAGTCCCTTTCCTGGGTAGAAACCAGCCTTTTTTCAGAGGCTACGAGTAAGTACCCCTGATGGGGATTGAAGCCACTTCCTGTCGGGCGAGAGGCGGGCACCTATACCACTAGACCACTCTCAATCATAGATGGATGAAACCGTAATACATTATGTAATTATTAAATTGGGTCTGTAATATGATGTATAACGAGCTTCTTTAACAATTATATTTTTCTATCAAACCTACAATTACGTTACATAAATGAAATGTTTTCACGTAGACGTTTATTAATACGTTTAATACGAATGTAACTTTTACGAATACAGCATATATAATTGTTTAAATAATAAGTTTGAGATAACAATATTATCTTACGGAATAAGGCGAACAAGGGCAACAGAACATATCCGATTTTATCCATTTTGAATCACTGTAACGCTCGTAAAACAGCAGTTATTTACTTGTGAGTGTTTGAAATATCGACGGGTGGTTTTATTCTATATACAGATTAGTCTGCAAGGTCGTACGGTCACCCACACGAAATATTCTTAATTGTATTGATTTCTGGATAAGTGCCCATTTCTACCTGAGAGTTTATTGGAATGAGATTAAAGTATACTTATGTACTTACATAAGTATACTTTAATCTCATTCCAATAAAAAATTAAATAATGGACAACGCGGATTAGAATGTGTTTTAATCAAGGCAATGGTTTATGAATGAACAACGAATCAAGCGCAGTTTGCGGATGTATTGACAACCATATAATGAAATAATACAGCTCTAGCATCGGGAAGTAAATCATTTAAACAAGTTATTTGTTCTTTTAAAGTTATTGTCATTTGTCTGTTGTAATGTAACAACTTAGCATGTAATGAAATTATAACCAGTGCATTTAAACAACCGTGCATGACACAAAGTAATAACCAATACGTTTCCACTTTCAAAGTACTTTAACATGAAAATAAGCAGTTATGTTTTCTAATTCATTATATTCCATGCCAAACATAAATAATTTATTATTTACCTTAAGGATAATAAAATAAAATGAACACATGTGTAGGTGTGCTACAGACGGGATACTTTAATCAAAGATACACTCACATACAAAGCAAATGGTTACAAAAAAAGAACTTCCAGTAAATTATTACTACTAGCTTCACAGTTCTTATACATATTTCATAATGAAAAACACGCTGCTAAAAGCAGTCGTAAGGTGTCCGGAACCACTGCTGCACCCACTCTCAGACTCAACAATACTCGCATTGCCATGGTAACAGAAAAATACCAATCTGAAAATATAAATATATTTTAAACAAGGTTCAAAATAATGTTTAACATATATTATTATATGTATCTGAATACATTCATAGATAATGAAAATTTGACAATTTTGCAATGTTTTCTCTATCCCGTCTGAGCATCGAATAACCAATTCAGTTCAGTAAATGCACGAGGAAAACTCCTGATTTACGCACGAGTAACCAGACCTATACTTAATAGTACTTTAATAATCCTATACCGCAATAATAATAAATACATTTATGTTTTCTATTTCATTATATTCCATGCCAAACATAAATAATTTATTATTTACCTTAAGGATAATAAAATAAAATGAACACATGTGTAGGTGTGCTACAGACGGGATACTTTAATCGAAAGAAAAAGAACGGGGAATCTTTTACTATATGTTTTTTAAAACAAAACAAAACAAATTATACATTTGCTCCAGTTAAACTAAAGATCTACAGATCATCGCAAGTGACTAAGAAAAAGAATTCTTTTTACATAAACATACGAATACTTCGTATAACATTATTCGTTTTACAATACACTAAATACCATTCTCGTCATATTTGTAAACAAACCATCCTTAACATGATTTCAAAATAAATGAAATAATTTCAATACTTGTCAAATACAAAGAAAAAAAATGAATAATTTAAATTCCTTGATTTTTCGATGCACTCATGTTGACTTGTACGGAATCTCTAACATATCTGTCCTTAGCACTGTCGGACTTCCAACGTCCATGCTTTTTAAGCAATCTCTCTGATACACCATTTGCAACCGCTGCTGTGGCCCCACCCGAACGAAACGAATGTAAACCATATTGTTTACTATCAATACCGACAGCTTTTAGATTTGTTATCAAAATTTCCCTGGCTCTATTGTAAGAAATAGGTTTGTCCGGGCAAAGAATATGCTTATTCAATTTACGAGTATATCTGATATTACAAAAAAATGTAATCACATGATTTATCATTAATTTCAGCTTCACACAGAAATTTCTCAAGGAAAGAAACTGAACAAGAACATTTTCCTGCTCTAGAAATGATCACCTTTTCGCCAGCTTTGCACTGATCTGTTTTACTAGAAGAAATAAAAATTTCTGCACAATCAGAAAAAATCTTAAGATCAGACCTTTTAATATGTGAAAGCTCACTAAATCTCAAAAAACCTGCAAAACTTACTTAACACATGCAAATGAATCTTAAATCCAAGATATTGGTTGTATTTCCGACATGAGCAATAAGTTTAAGCAAATCTTCTTTAGAAATTTCAGATTTTTGCTGAATCGGCCTGCCAGAATCTCGCAACAGACCATTTTTGGTAAAGCTTACTAGATTTGTATTACAAGGGTCAGAAAACCCTGAAACTTTATGAGCCCACGAAATACTATAAGTAATGGCGTTCACTTTTGACGCTGACGGTGAAGAATCTTTCATGGATGAAAGAAAAAGTGCAACATGATAATCGGAAGCCTGAAGCGGTTTAAATTCATATTTTTTTTGCGCCACTGGCATAACGATTTAAAATAACAATTGTATTGTTTGTAAGTGTTATCTGATTTTGACAGTTTCACCAGCGTTTGTAAATTATCATGATGTTTTTTGAGATCATCGGGCAGACATTCTTTGTGAAAATTCCTCCAATGTCCAACCTTGAATGCATCTGACAAATGTATAATATAATAACATAATAACACCTTTTTGTGTATAATTATTAACTTTTTCTTTCACATACACATATACCATTCAAAACATATTTCTTATAATCTTCGTGTACAGTACACGACTTCATTTGTACCAGGTACAAATGGGCACTCCGGCTCGACAGGCCGAGTAAACGAAATTAATGCCGATAACGTAGGGGAAATAACCCACACACACTCATATCATGTATTTTCACAATTATCTTTCTTATACTTTTCATCGTCCTTTATGCCAAAATAGATATTAAGATCATGATCTTTATAAACGGTGCTTTTTAAACATCAAGGTATATATACAGAAAACGCTGTTTTACAATTAGCAAATACAAATTTAAAATATTTTTCGCTTCCTTCATGCGCATTAAATGCTTACAATATTAAGCATAACCAGTGTAAACAACTCCAACTCAATGCTGAATCATGTATAGTCATTTACTATCTTTGATATACATTTCCTCGAAAAGTTATACATTTCCTCTCCATAATTCATAATCGTGTGCATCACACAAGCTAAACAAAATACAACTAAGCACAATTTACTTCTTACTTCTGCAGTCTAGTATACATTAAAATACTGACCATTAAAGACGAATAGCTAGAACTTTGCTAGAGAAACGTATAGAACTATATACGCTATCACTCCTGCTATCAAATATTGATTGCCATTTATCAAACTCCAAAACCTCCAATACAAAATCTATCTTCTGGCAGTTTGCTTCAAACAAAGTTGGCCAAAATGCTGCGCTAGGCCATTTAGGAACAACTAAAGTTCCATGTGCAGAACAAGCAATTAAATGAAATACAGCTCTATTTACTAGATAAATAGGCGGGACTAACCAATTATTTTCACTGGCCCAATTCTGTGTGAATGCATCGACTGCCTCAGTTTCAAAATCATGAAACTTAGAATTGAATCTATGTATTTTCCTATTACTATAAATAGCAAATCTGTCCACTGTAAACGGTCCCCATATCCTATGCATATACCCGAAAAACTGAGGTGTAACCTCCCATTCATCAGTATTCTTATATTTACTGATATCATCAGCAATCTGGTTCAAATCCCTAGGGACCCATTGAATATCGAGATCAATCTTGTTTTGTAAACAAAGTTTAAACACATTCAGAGCTAATTCCTGTAACTCTAAAATGGGGCTGCCAACCTTGATAACATGAACACAAGCTTGAGAATCTGAGAACCATTTCACCTTATGATTTGCTAAAGAATGTTCATACGCTTTCAGTGCCAAAAATACAGCCTTCATTTCTCGGAAAGTTGAACTTTTATCCTTTTCATCTTCTGACCACATGTCGTGAAATACAAAACCTGGCATATTGACAATATGCGCTCCACATGCGAAACTACTAGCATCAGAACACACTTCTAGCGTATCTACAGCAGTGCATTTACCCAATTTTCTGTAATTTAAATTGTCTACATGTTCGAGCCAGAATCTAATCTCAGAAATACACGGACAGTCTATTTCTAAACTGAATGGGAAATCCCAACTAGTCCTTGTAAACAAATTTGAATGTACATAAATCTAGTCATAAGCCGTGCAATATTGCCAATAACCGGCATCATAGAAATTACTTTCCCGGTGCACATCGCTAAACTCCTAGCAGAAACAATAGGAAGAGAATTTAAAAATTCCAAAAGCAACATTTTTAAATCTTCAATTCTACGTGCTGGAATGCTAATAGAGTAGTCAATGCTATTCCAAAACAAGCCAATCCACTCTAGATTTTGAACCGGTAACCAGACTGACTTTTCATCATTTATAATAAGCCCTGCCTGACTGAGGCTATCTTTCACAAATATTGCATCGCGTGTAGCTAAATCACAACTCTTGTTGGTCCCCCACCCATCATCAAGAAACATAACAATTTTGATACCGTTGAATCTCCAGAACTTAACCATTTCACGCAATGCCTTACTGAAAATAAAAGGAGCGCTCGACAAACCGAAAGCAACCACAGAGTAGCAGTAGTATTTTCCTTCTAAACTGAAACCCAGAAATGTTTTATGTTCTGGGAATATATCGATATGATAATAACCTTCAAATCAAATTTGTAACAATACGAGTCTTTTTCAAAATATTCGACTCCTACTTTCCAATCTTCAAATGTCATCTTTTCCTTCCAAATATATTTATTTACTATTCTGAGATTTAAAATAAGTCGTTTCTTACCCGGTTTGTTTACAGAAACACTTAAAGGACTGACTACATGAGGTGGAAAATCTGTTTGTTCTATAAAACCGTTTTTCAACATGTCATCAATAGATTCTTTAACAAATTCAATATTTCAAAGAGCTGACTGATTATTTTTTGAAAACGATGTTTCCGGCATTGAAATGAAAGGAATTTTATAGCCGTCTTCAATAACATCTATTATATCAGGGTTTGTGCCAATAGTCTTCCAATAGTGTACATTGTTTTTAAGGCTGCCTTTAACCAAAGATGTTTTGATGGGAGAATCAGATTCAAACTCAAAACAATGACCTTGATTACAAATATTGAATAAATACTCATCATTTAGTGGCTGAGTTTGCTCCTGTGGGCTTGACATCACGGTTGGCTGACTGGTTAAATCTAGATAGCCACTCGCACTCGCGCCGGAAGTGACCCCGCTTTCCACATGCGAAGCAGATGACTTTATCTGGCGTTCTAGAATTAGGTTGCTGGGGTTGATACTGGTCCTGATAGGGACTGTAGGTCCGAAAAAGATCCCGCATGCCCGTAGCCATGGGCCGTGAGGGGAAGATGGGTCCGCACCGGAAGAACGTCCCGGGTATCCAAAGGTTGCCGCTGGTGCTGGCCTCCGCTCCATACGATCTTTATCTCCGCTGTAACTTGCTCCAGGGTCTCTATCATTCAAGGTCTCCGAGTCCCTGCCACGAGATGTGCAAACCGGCTCCTTGCCACGTTGTACTTCCTCCTGCTACGGTCTTCCGGCTGGATAGACTGGCCCAAGGAAATAGACGAAAGCTGCCTATGGCTAAACTCAAGCTGATCTTGGTCATTTATTCCCGCAGAGTCAAATGACATCTTCCCGAAGTGAATACCAAAGATTAAGAAAAAACTCGAGATTTGACAATTTTTCAATGTTTTCTCTATCCCGTCTGAGCGTCGAATAACCAATTCAGTTCAGTAAATGCACGAGGAAAACTCCTGATTTACGCACGAGTAACCAGACCTATACCTACTAGAACTTTAATAATCCTATACCGCAATAATAATAAATACATGTACATCTTAGCAACCTTTAACCAATACAAACCACACACTCAATTCAGACATGTTTGTAACACACATACTACATGTACCTTTATGACGCATGCACACAATTAAGAATGCCATTCAAGTTTGGGAACACAAACTCGTGCGTATGACGAACCAACATGATTCCAATGAGTCAGATTAAGCATTTGTGAATATGGAACACTATTATAAAAAAATGTTTCAATAAATTAAACTAAAAACCGAGTTTAATAATTTAAATAGAGCAATGATGTAAAGGTTAAGTGTCAAAGTGAACGAATTATGTCGGAGAATTGCTGAGGAGTTCAAAAGAGTACAAATACACCGTGCAACCATCGCTACCCGACACAATCTGAAGGTCTACCACATCACACAGCGTTACAATGTTTTTTCTTTAACATACAGCCTCGTACCAACTCGGCCATCTCCGTCAAGCTTCGGAATAGACCCCGTAAATAGGTTCAAAGATATACGGAAATGTGATGAAGCCGCCGGCGATTTACTCAATTATCATTACGCTAAGTAGACCCAGTCGATTACGTAGACAATGTACTCAAATGAAAGAATATGATTCGTGTCTTTATAACGCTAGAGGGAAACTTAGCTTGAAACTCTTCGGCATCTGTTTTAATATAATATGTGCCTCGACAGCTGATTACACTTCCAACGCAATATGCGCCTCAATGATGTACTATTTTCAAAGACCACTATTACTTCCGAGCTCATATCTGTTTGATAATGGCCTTGGTGTTCCGACTATCTTAAAGTTGCACTCTCACAGATTGACTTTTTGGCACTTTTTTATTCTAATCAGCTGATTATGAAACAAATAAAAGGTTTAAAAGGTTAAACGTGTAAATCTGTAAGAGTGCAGCTTTAACGTATGAGCATAATGTACAAAAGGGCATGTACATAGGCTCAAGGAAAAAAATCCATGCTAGTACACATTGGGCATACAAGTACACATTGGGCATACAAGTACACACTCGGCATACAAGGACACATTGGGCATAAAAGTACACACTCGGCATACAAGGACACATTGGGCATACAAGTACGCATTGGGCATACAAGGACACATTGGGCATACAAGTACACATTGGGCATACAAGTACACATTGACCATACAAGTACACATTGGGCATACAAGTACACATTGAGCATACAAGGACACATTGACCATACAAGGACACATTGGGCATACAAGTACACATTGGGCATACAAGTACACATTGAGCATACAAGGACACATTGGGCATACAAGTACACATTGGGCATACAAGGACAATTTGGGCATACAAGTACACATTGGGCATACAAGGACAATTTGGGCATACAAGGACACATTGGGCATACAAGGACAATTTGGGCATACAAGGACACATTGGGCATACAAGTACACACTCGGCATACAAGGACACATTGGGCATACAAGTACGCATTGTGCATACAAGGACACATTGACCATACAAGTACACATTGGGCATACAAGGACACATTGACCATACAAGTACACATTGGGCATACAAGGACACATTGACCATACAAGTACACATTGGGCATACAAGGACAATTTGGGCATACAAGGACACATTGGGCATACAAGTACACACTCGGCATAGAAGGACACATTGGGCATACAAGTACGCATTGTGCATACAAGGACACATTGGGCATACAAGTACACATTGAGCATACACGTACACATTTAACATACAAGTACACATTGAGCATACACGTACACATTGAGCATACAAGTACACATTGACCATACAAGTACACATTGGGCATACAAGTACACATTGAGCATACAAGGACACATTGAGCATACAAGTACACATTGGGCATACACGTACACATTGGGCATGTAAGTACACGTTGGTAATACAAGTACACATTGGGCATACAAGTACACATTGGGCATACAAGTACACATTGGCCATAAAAGTACACATTGGGCATACACGTACACATTGGGCATGTAAGTACACGTTGGTAATACAAGTACACATTGGGCATACAAGGACACATTGGGCATGCAAGTACACATTGGCCATAAAAGTACACATTTGGCATACAAGGACACATTGAGCATACAAGTACACAATGGGCATACACGTACACATTTAGCATGCAAGTACACGTTGAACATACAAGTACACATTGAGCATACAATTACACACTGAGCATACAAGTACACGTTGAGCATACAAGTACACACTGAGCATACAAGTACACATTGAGCATATAAGTACACGTTGAGCATACAAGTACACATTGAGCACACAAGTACATATTGAGCATACAAGTACACATTGAGCATATAAGTACACGTTGAGTATACAAGTACACATTGGGCAAACAAGTACACACTGAATGTACACGTACACACTCGGCATACAAGTACACATTGAGCATACAAGAACACATTGAATATACAAGTACACATTGAGCATACACATACACATTGAACATACAAGTACACATCGAGCATACACGTACACATTGAGCATACAAGTACACATTGAGCATACAAGTACACATTGGGCATACAAGTACACATTGACCATACAAGTACACATTGGGCATACAAGTACACATTGAGCATACAAGTACACAATGGGCATACACGTACACATTGGGCATGCAAGTACACGTTGGTAATACAAGTACACATTGGGCATACAAGTACACATTGGGCATACAAGTACACATTGGGCATGCAAGTACACATTGGCCATAAAAGTTCACATTTGGCATACAAGGACACATTGAGCATACAAGTAAACAATGGGCATACACGTACACATTTAGCATGCAAGTACACATTGAGCATACAAGTACACAATGGGCATACAATTACACACTGAGCATACAAGTACACGTTGAGCATACAAATACACACTGAGCATACAAGTACACATTGGCCATAAAAGTACACATTTGGCATACAAGGACACATTGAGCATACAAGTACACAATGGGCATACACGTACACATTTAGCATGCAAGTACACGTAGAACATACAAGTACACATTGAGCATACAATTACACACTGAGCATACAAGTACACGTTGAGCATACAAATGCACACTGAGCATACAAGTACACATTGAGCATATAAGTACACGTTGAGCATACAAGTACACATTGAGCATACAAGTACACATTGAGCATACAAGTACACATTGAGCATATAAGTACACGTTGAGCATACAAGTACACATTGGGCAAACAAGTACACACTGAATGTACACGTACACACTCGGCATACAAGTACACATTGAGCATACAAGAACACATTGAATATACAAGTACACATTGAGCATACACGTACACATTGAGCATACAAGTACACATTGACCATACAAGTACACATTGGGCATACAAGTACACATTGGCCATACAAGTACACATTGGGCATACAAGTACAAATTGACCATGCAAGTACACATTGGGCATACAAGTACACATTGAGCATACAAGGACACATTGAGCATACAAATACACATTGGGCATACACGTACACATTGGGCATGCAAGTACACGTTGGTAATACAAGTACACATTGGGCATACAAGTACACATTGGGCATACAAGTACACATTGGGCATGTAAGTATACATTGGCCATACAAGTACACATTTGGCATACAAGGACACATTGAGCATACAAGTACACGTTGGGCATACACGTACACATTGGGCATGCAAGTACACGTTGAACATACAAGTACACATTGAGCATACAATTACACACTGAGCATACAAGTACACGTTGAACATACAAGTACACATTGAGCATACAAGTACACACTGAACGTACACGTACACATTGAGCATACAAATACACATTGAGCATACAAGTACACATCAATTAATTACGTACACACTGAGCATACAAGTACACACTGAGCGTACACGTACACATTGAGCATACAAGACACACTGAGCATACACGTACACATTAAGCATACAAGACACACTGAGCGTACAAGTACACACTGAGCATACAAGTACACTTTGAACATACAAGTTCACATTGACCATACAAGTACACTTTGAGCATACAAGTACACATTGGGCATGCAAGTACACATTGGGCTTACAAGTACACTTTGAGCATACAAGTACACATTGGGCATACAAGTACACATTGGGCATACAAGGACACATTGACCATACAAGTACACACTGGTTATACAAGTACACATTGACCATACAAGTACACATTTAGCATACAAGACACACTGAGTGTACACGTACACATTAAACATACAAAACACACTGAGCGTACAATTACACACTGAGCATACAAGTACACTTTGAACATACAAGTACACATTGATTGAGCATACAAGTACACTTTGAGCATACAAGTACACATTGGGCATGCAAGTACACATTGGGCATACAAGTATACTTTGAGCATACAAGTACACATTGGGCATACAAGTACACATTGGGCATACAAGTACACATTGGGCATGCAAGTACACATTGACCATACAAGTACACACTGGTCATACAAGTACACATTGAGCATACAAGGACACATTGACCATACAAGTACACACTTGTCATACAAGTACACATTGACCATACAAGTACACATTTAGCATACAAGTACACGTTGAGCATACAAGTACACATTGAGCATACAAGTACACATTTAGCATACAAGTGCACATTTAGCATACAAGTACACACTGATCATACACGTACACATTTAGCATACATGTACACATTGAGCATTCAAGTACACACTGAGCATACACGTACACATTGAGCATACAAGTATAAATTTACAGGGCAATTAAGACTGAACATTGATATTACGTGTAGCCACATGTACATGCCTCAATCGCATTATTAATATAGCAATGATAAAACATTTATTTATTTATTTATTTATTAACATGTAGCTTTACTTGTTACACTCACAGAACATGGTAATAATTAAAATGTAAGTACACAATAGGATTTAACGCATGCTTTATTAGCAGTGTATTGCGAACATGTGATATGTTTCAAAGCACGTGACGTTTAAGCGCCATTATTAGTTGGAGTTCTCAAAGTCAGGTGTTAGATGTCAGTATTTAATTCATGGATTTCTTTGTTCAAGATAGACCGGATGTGGGTGTGTCACATGTCAAGGTCAGTTTCAGAAGAAATCCGTTCGTCGATGTAGGTGCATGTCGTCGGCGGTTCCTCAATTGGCTCTGAAAATAGATGGGTGTGAACGCGGTTTACAGTATAAATAGGTAATGATAAGTGCGAGCGATATAATGGGAGCTGTAATGGGCGATATAATGGGCGTGATGGTAGGCATAATGATGGGTGTGGTGATTGACGTTCATACATTTCCTATAGTTAAAAGGTAACATAATTATAATATTGAAAGTTTCGTTGCTTTTTCTGTTTAAAAAATAAGTAGTCCATAACGAATGCCTAATCGGACTTCGACACAATAAATCAGTGTTTACACTAATGTAAAATGAAAACATGCCAACTTACCTGTCTTGACCAGAACTCCGGCGTCTATCCCTCGTCGCCGCCTCCGTACAAGACAGACAAGGACGACAACGATGCTTGGGAGAAGAATCAGCATGCAGACACCGATTCCAAGGGCAACCCATTCGCCCAAGGACCTGCGAGAGATGTAAGATGGGATTAGACTCCTATTGAGAACGAGTATAATTTTGTAAAGAGTGTATCGGCCCCATTACGCAGAACTTAAATTTTGTAACCATTGTTACACATGGGTGTGTTTAACTCTGAATGTGCTTTATTGTAGTCGTAATGAAAATGACAGAGAACTAGCCTGGCTTAAGTGAACAGTGATTAAAACCGTTTTGTGATTTTATTTATGTTATGACTTTTTCAAATAAAAACAAAATATAAGTAATAGGGCTGTCGATATTGGCATATTTGCACTGTGACATTACAATGATTTTGACCTTGATTTTGAAATGCGTAGTTGTGTACATGTCTGTCAGTATGAAGTTCATTATGAAACAGTTAGATTATCTATTCATTGCAACGTGTGCAAATTTGCACCTCGGGTGATTTTTAGAATTGTTTATATGGTATTTGATAACATTGATTTTTTAATAAAATTCCATTAGTTTGTGTTGAAAAGAGCATACGATACACTGATGAAGCTAATATTATTCATGAAAGATACGAATATATGAAATACAACTCTTATTTTCTAAGCGATATTATGTTGCAGTAAAATTTAAAAAATGTAATCCTTTTATAAAACATTTAAACTGCACGTATTCACGTATTTTTCATTTTTTAAAAAAGAAAGAATCAAGAATGTGTTTAAAACTGATAACTTCCAGCGTATCAGCTGAAAGAGGAGTGCGATAAGTTGTATAATTTAGTGTATTTGAAATTTTAGCATTCCATTTGAAAGCATATGAGTCTCAAAGAAAGTCCAAATATATAATAAACTTTTTTCTTTTAATAATGCGCCTAAAGAGCATATAACATGGCATTTAATTAGGTATTTAGTAGATATTCAGAAAAAGTGCGCGAAATTGCATGCGGACGTAACTTCATTTCGGAAATGACGCAGTTGAAATTGTGTCCTAAGCCTGTGCGCGCTGACGTTTGATTTGGAAGTGAGAGTGGGCTAAAATTTTATAACAGTGAAAAAAATCAAAATGTTATTTCAATGTTTGAATCAGTGAAACAGTGAAATATCAATTTATTTCTAAAATAAATCTCTGTAAATCACCAGAAAGCATATAATAACAAATATTTATTTATGACAGTTCCTCTTTAAAAAATTAAGGGTGATGGCGGCCAGCTTGGATATGGGCGGCCATCATCGACGTAATTTAGGTCCTGAGCTTTTTCTTTACCTTAATATGCATATGTGTCAACAAGCCAAGTTTCATAATTTTAACCACAAGTGCACAATTTGGTAAAATGTTGTTACAATATGACTGGACTATAAGTAAATATCGCATTTTTCTAAATACTTAAACTTCGTATCTCTTGGTTCATCTTCTGAATTATATATATTTAACTGTCTGTCTGCCCGTCTGCCTGCCTTTCTGTCTGTCCGTCCGTCCGTCCGTCCGTCGGTCGGTCGGTCGGTCTGCCTACCCGTATGTCGGTCTTTCTGGCTGTGTTTATTGTCTAGCTGCTGTAACGCAAGGGGAGGTGAGATGAAACTGTCCTTAGGTCCAGGCTAATGTTGGATGTTACCGATACTGTGGCAATATTGCAAAAGTTTGTGGCTAGCATAAAGGAGAGACGGTGACATGGCGATGTAAATGAAGACGAACACACTTCAACATACATTGCTACACCAGGCTGTCAGGAGACTGAAGTATAAATCCAAACAATCACTGAAACTAGATATTTTTAAAATCTAAATAACAGCGGAAATGAGAGATATAATGTGTCCCAGTGTAAATCATGTGTCAGTGTGGGTGAGTGATCGTGTTTTGCTATAAAATTATATTATGTAAAGAATGATATCAGCTTTATTTGTTTCATCAACACTGATTATAATCTGCCCCCCAAAACACTGAAAATGCAATCGTACAAACAAAAAGAACATTATGGGAAAACGATATGTGACTGTTATCGCGGTTCATGTAAGGCAAAAATGAACGGTTAAAACGTTGCAGCTCACTTAAAGTTGTCAAATGCATCTCGCCTAAAGGCGCAGTTTTGTTTGGATGTCGGGTACACCCAGTTACAATTAACGTGAGGAAATAAAAATGAATATCTGTTCTGTAGTAACGACTCATGCGGCCGGATTCACGAGTATATACTGTAGTTACGATTCATGCGGCCGGATTCACGAATATTGCACTGTAATTACGACTCATGCGGCCGGATTCACGAATATATACTGTAGTTACGACTCATGCGGCCGGATTCAAGAGTATCGCACTGTATCTACGACTCATGCGGCCGGATTCACGAGTATACACTGTAATTACGACTCATGCGGCCGGATTCACGAGTATATACTGTAGTTACGATTCATGCGGCCGGATTCACGAATATTGCACTGTAATTACGACTCATGCGGCCGGATTCACGAATATATACTGTAGTTACGACTCATGCGGCCGGATTCAAGAGTATCGCACTGTATCTACGACTCATGCGGCCGGATTTACCAGTATATACTGAAGTTACGACACATGCGGCCGGATTCACGAGTATATACTGTAGTTACGATTCATGCGGTCGGATTCACAATTGTTGCACTGTACTTACGACTCATGCGGCCGGATTCACGAGTATTGCACTGTAGTAACGACTCATGCGGCCGGGTTCACGATTATATACTGTAGTTACGACTCGTGCGGCCGGATTCACGAGTATATACTGTAGTTACGACTCGTGCGGCCGGATTCACGAGTATTGTACTGTAGTTACGACTCATGCGGCCGGATTCACGAGTATTGCACTGTAGTTACGACTCATGCGGCCGGATTTACCAGTATATACTGAAGTTACGACACATGCGACCGGATTAACGAGTATATACACATATGCGGCCGGATTCACGAGTATATACACACATGCGGCCGGACTCACGAGTATATACTGTAGTTACGACTCATGCGGCCGGATTTACGAGTATATACACACATGCGGCCGGACTCACGAGTATATACTGTAGTTACGACACATGCGACCGGATTAACGAGTATATACACATATGCGGCCGGACTCACGAGTATATACTGTAGTTACGACTCATGCGGCCGGATTCACGAGTATATACTGAAGTTACGACACATGCGGCCGGATTCACGAGTATATACTGAAGTTACGACACATGCGGCCGGATTCACGAGTATATACTGAAGTTACGACACATGCGGCCGGATTCACGAGTATATACTGAAGTTACGACTCATGCGGCCGGATTTACGAGTATATACTGAAGTTACGACACATGCGGCCGGATTCACGAGTATATACTGTAGTTACGACACATGCGGCCGGATTTACGAGTATATACTGTAGTTACGACACATGCGGCCGGATTTACGAGTATATACTGTAGTTACGACACATGCGGCCGGATTGACAAGTATTGCATTGTAGTTACGACTCATGCGGCCGGATTTACGAGTATATACTGTAGTTACGACACATGCGGCCGGATTGACAAGTATTGCATTGTAGTTACGACTCATGCGGCCGGATTTACGAGTATATACAAATATGCGGCCGGATTCACGAGTATATACACACATGCGGCCGGACTCACGAGTATATACTGTAGTTACGACACATGCGACCGGATTAACGAGTATATACACATATGCGGCCGGATTCACGAGTATATACACACATGCGGCCGGATTCACGAGTATATACTGTAGTTACGACTCGTGCGGCCGGATTTACGAGTATATACTGAAGTTACGACACATGCGGACGGATTCACGAGTATATACTGAAGTTACGACACATGCGGCCGGATTCACGAGTATATACTGAAGTTACGACTCATGCGGCCGGATTTACGTGTATATACTGAAGTTACGACACATGCGGCCGGATTCACGAGTATTGCACTGTAGTTACGACTCATGCGGCCGGATTCACGAGTATATACTGAAGTTACGACACATGCGGCCGGATTCACGAGTATATAATGAAGTTACGACTCATGCGGCCGGATTTACGAGTATATACTGAAGTTACGACACATGCGGCCGGATTCACGATTGTTGTACTGTAGCTGTGACTGATGTGTCCAGATTCACGATTGTTGTACTGTAGCTGTGACTGATGTGTCCAGATTCACGATTGTTGTACTGTAGCTGATAATTGTACTGTGGATGTGCCTGATGTGGCCATATTCATGATAATTGTACTGTGGATGTGCCTGGTGTGGCAGCTTCAAATGATAGATGTCGTATGTCTTCATTCTAAGGACGTGTATCGAAACGTTTAAACCATTACCACTCAGAGATACGTTTTTTTTTAAAGTAATTGTACGAAACGATCATTTATAAAAGGTCCGAAATGAACCAGGCCCCAAGACAAACTCATACCTATGGAAACCATTTGCCTATATTATTTTGTAAAAAGACAGAGCGTTAATTTCACGCCATACTCACAGCTCTTTGGGCTGATACCAGTCCTCAGCGCAACATCCGGTCTTACAGCAACTAAAGTCGCACAACGCATGCACCGTCTCCCCAGTAACCGTGCCGTTAACGTAAACTTTCGGATACGTACACGTTAACATTGCGTCACGAAAGCACGCGCTCAATTGCTAACACTTTCATGCTTGTGTTATTCCTTTTAAAAATATCTGTCCCAAACTTTACTCTGCAGGAATTTATGTGGTTTTTTTTGTTCAATATGCTGTTGATATGCACTAATCATATGCCATACATCCGTATATGAAGATATTTCACAGTAATTCCCGTTGCTCTTGCATCGACATTGTCACGTTTGCTCTGAGCAGAATCAATAGATTCTACATTATTTCTTTCATTCCACACGGTATTAAATATCAACTTAGAGCTCTTCCCATGAAATTGAATAATTAAAACAGCAGATAGAATGACACTATAATTCTCTAGTATTTTCACAAAGTAACCTTCCCCGTTGAATATCTCAACTTATCTTATAAATGTTACACTTCACTTGTCGGGTTGGCAAGTCAGTGACTTAGTATCAAATTTAGGTCAGTCGAATCGCTCAATGGTTTTAGTTAAGCTTATAACCTTTGACTTGTATCAAAAAGGGTTCAAAAGATGAGAAAACTATTTTGAAGATATAGAAGTATAGAACATACGGGTATATGCTAAAGACATCGCAGACTGGATATTGTTATTTTAGTAAATATCAAATATCAAATCATCATTGTGTCATGTTATCAAGTTAAAATCATCGGAAAATTTTCTTTTTTATGAAGTAAAACTCAAAAAAAGATGTTACAAAAGCAGCACGTGTTGTTGATGAAATGCAAATTTGCCACAACAAATAGTTTAAATTATACATCATTCATTTTTACGGATACAAATATTTCCCAACAGCGAAAAAAACAAAAAAACATCTGTAGGCAAGAGGGGAAACCTTTTCTCTCACCTTCCAATCAAATCAAAGTAACAGTTGAGCAGAAGATTTATTTCACCGTTTGAGCGTTAACAACACGTTCGAATGCACATTTAATCAAAGCGGTACATTAACATATTCGATAAAGAGTTTTTATTTCATCTTTGTCAATTAGCTACCGGCTAAGGTTAAAACAAACTTATTTATCGGTTACATCTGGCATCCAAATTGCAACGTTTGATGTAACATCGTCAATTATAAATTATTTAGTGAACAAATCAGCAAAGTGAATGGTGATTTTTTATGTTTAACATTTTGTTCAATGCTTTATCAATTAACTACAAGTTTACTAAACAACATTTGAAACTCATAATGCCTAAACAAAATATTAGATTTTTTCACATCATGACATAAAGTACACACTCGGGGTAGCGTAACAGGAAACATTTAATAAACATACATTTTCATATAGTGCGCTGACATCTTGTAACAACACCTCGCCGATATCAACCGGTAATAGTGTTTTCTGTGTCGTAAAACACGTCAGCAATTCAGCTACCAATTGCATTAATTCAAGAGTCATCATCAAGCTACAACTGGCAATGTACAACAAAACACACACATATAGCAACCACAACAAGAAAAAACAACACATAATATTATTCATGACAAAGGTTTAGCGATCAACAATGACTTGAAATAACTTTGCATAGGCTGTATTCCCAGACTTGGTATGGGGTGACGTATGCATGCCTTTACAACCAGGCGCGAATTGCCAGTCATTTATTTAGTTTGTCGTCGGTTGTCCAAAAATTGTACATGTTATTGAGTAACTCAATCTTTTTCATTCAATACCTTAACAATAGTCACTGACAAATACAGAGTGGCTGTCATCCACCCAACGTCTGGTAATATTGTGTGAGGTCAATGACATATTGTTAGGTCACTGTATTTCTTCCGAAACATTCCTGTCCTCTTCTACATATCTTCGCTCAACCGGCGGTATCTATTGGGGTCGGCGAATCTCGCTCCCCGGAAGTTGTGGGGCCCATTTGTGTCTAACGTCGGTTCGGACTGCGTGTATTGATTGTCCATGGCCACCTGTGTGTACGCGGGCGGCGGCGAGGGGACCTCTGGTTCCTGGGTATAGAGCGGAGGAGGGGATGCGGGTGCCGACGGTTGGATATTGACCCCCGTCACGTTCAGGTCAAGATGTGGCCGTCTGTTGCTCGCTTCTATCACTGAAACAATACCAGGTGCATATGAAAGTTATTGTTGTTGTTGTTGTTGTTGTTGTTGTTGTTGTTGTTAACTTATCAATACAATACTTAGTATTCAAATACATGTATATCAAAATGGAATAGATAAATCGCATATCTGACATTAACAACACAACTACTGGAAAACAATATAGTGCGCAGTTGTAGTCAACATTGTGATCAAGGAAATATATATATTGAAGACACACATATTGTGGCACACACAAATTAATATTTTGGTCGATGGAATTTGGCCAAAGGAAATAGAGCGAGTGGGCAAAACAGACACTTGGCTTTACCTTCATAATTAACAATTGAAATTTATAAAAAAATCCCGATCAATGAGAACTTTATTCTCTTTAATATAGACTCATTGCTAGCCCAGGTGAACGTGCTCATACAGCTGTCGTGCTTATAGTGGTTAAGGAATAGAGGAGGTATTTAGGGCCTTTCACAAACTCCTGGATAAAGCTGAAATCTTATCTTATATGCATTGACACATAAATCAGAACTAAAAATCCATGAACATCGACAAACCATGTAATTTCATGACAATAGATACATAAACAGGTAGAAGCTTTCCGCTTTACTCGTGGATATGTAATAGATGACACGAAATAAATTATTAATGAATAAGCATGGACGGAGTGAGCGCAGCGCTTTGACAACGCAAAACATATAGCAGTAATAATAATTTCCACTATTTCAACAACTTTTGCATTAGTTACAATAACAATTATTCCTTTCTACGTTCTAATGCAGAGTAAATACAATATACCAATTTTAAAATGTTCAATATATGACTCATTCCGGCTTGACATCAATATATATATAAAAATCATGATTGTTGGATTCATTACAAACTTATGTGGAATCACTGCAGACCTTATATAGTTAAACATTGAACATATCAGTATAATATGATATTATTTAAATAACAGACTTTGCAATTTTATCTTTCGTTTCGTGGGATATTATTATACCGACACCTTTCTAATTCAAGGTCATGGTGACCGGATCTCTTCTGCGTAACAGTGTCTGCATTTCCGTAGAGGCAATATATCAAGGTATGGTTCATGCTCAAAGTTAGATTTAATTAATTTATACAATTCCAGTTTCGGGGTCTCTCCAATGATTTCTCTCAATGATTGTACATACTGGTCTCTGAGACTTTGTGTTAAGTTGGTAATGACATAGTGTGAAAGTGATACACCTTGGTTAATCGAAACATAGCCAGACCAATTTTCATCTAGTTATCGTTTGATTGCTGTGGCCAATTTACCGCTAACGCATCATTAGTGACCAACAGGTGGCTGTAACATTTTTTTCACTTGTCTTGTTTATAAAAAATATTAATTATTGTTTCTCTTACTGTGAAAAATGAACGTATATGCACGTGGAGGAAAGAAGAGCTAGGAGGAAATATCAATGAAGCCAGTTCCGGTATGACTTCATTTGGCTCAAGTTAGCAAATTAGTTCTTTCAATAAGTTTGTAATATGTTTCATCTCATGAACAGCAAAAATTAATGTTTCATTCGTGGCAAAGCGATTCGTGAACAATACATGCTGGTGCCCACTCGGTTAAACACATTGTTATTTTACACTTGAACAAAAAAGTCTCCTCTATTTATACGTGCTCTGTCCACTTATTCATTCTCCAATGATTAAAGGTAAATGTGTAATTGAAGCTTACGGTTCCTAAGAATGGCAGCCTGTCGGTTCATGTTCCAGCGGCGACACAGGAAGACGACGAAGTAGAGGACCACCACAAAGGTGAACGGAGCCAGCACACAGGCCGCAATCTCTCCTTTGGATCTGGAATAGATATAGAAGTCTACAAATTGATATATTAACTTATTTTATTAAATTTATTAATTCCGTTTTGTTAAGCACAAGTAACGTAGGGTTCTCTGTTTCAGGTTGAAAATATTTGAAATGACGTCGCCAACATGACTTCACGGCGTTATTCATCACTGGCGAATTTTCAATTCACGTCAATAATATTTGTACGCGGCAAGTGCACTTGCTATGTCTCCAGTGCATAAGTACGCAAGTACGCGGTAAGTGCACTACCTATGTCAGCGGTGCATAAGTATGCGGTTTGTGCACTAGCTATGTCAGCGGTGCATAAGTACGCGGTAAGTACACTCACCGGTGCATACGTACGCGGTAAGTGCACTCAGCGGTGCATAAGTACGCGGTTAGTGCACTAGCTATGTCACCGGTGCATAAGTACGCGGTTAGTGCACTAGCTATGTCACCGGTGCATAAGTGCGCGGTAAGTGCACTTGCTTTGTCATCGGTGCATAAGTACGCAAGTACGCGGTAAGTGCACTTGCTTTGTCACCGGTGCCTAAGTACGCGATTAGTGCACTAGCTATGTCACCGGTGCATAAGTACGCGGTTAGTGCACTTGCTTTGTCACCGGTGCATAAGTGCGCGGCAAGTGCACTTGCTTTGTCACTGGTGCATAAGTACGCGGTAAGTGCACTTTCTATGTTACCGGTGCATAAGTACAAGATATGTCCACTACTTATGTCACCGTTGCATAAGTACGCGGTTAGTGCACTTGCTATGTCACCGGTGAATAAACACGCGGTAAGTGTACTAGCTATGTCACCGGAGCATAATAACGCGGTAATTGCACTTACTATGTCATCAGTGCATAAGCACGCGGTTAGTGCACTAGCTATGTCACCGGTGCATAAGTACGCGGTTAGTGCACTAGCTATGTCACCGGTGCATAAGTGCGCGGTAAGTGCACTTGCTTTGTCACCGGTGCATAAGTACGCAAGTACGCGGTAAGTGCACTTGCTTTGTCACCGGTGCATAAGTACGCGGTTAGTGCACTAGCTATGTCACCGGTGCATAAGTACGCGGTTAGTGCACTTGCTTTGTCACCGGTGCATAAGTGCGCGCAAGTGCACTTGCTTTGTCACTTGGGCATAAGTACGCGGTAAGTGCACTTTCTATGTTACCGGTGCATAAGTACAAGATATGTCCACTACTTATGTCACCGGTGCATAAGTACGCGGTAAGTGCATTCAGCGGTGCATAAGTACGCGGTTAGTGTACGAGCTATGTCACCGGTGCATAAGTACGCGGTAAGTGCACTTGCGTTGTCACCGGTGCATAAGCACGCGGTAAGTGCACTAGCTATGTCACCGGTGCATAAGTAAGTGGTAATTGCACTCAGCAGTGCATAAGTACGCGGTTAGTGTACTAGCTATGTCACCGGTGCATAAGTACGCGGTAAGTGCATTTGCTTTGTCACCGGTGCATAAGTACGTGGTAAGTGCACTTAGCGGTAAATAAGCACGCGGTAAGTGCACTAGCTATGTCACCGGTGCATATGAACGCGGTAAGTGCACTCAGCGGTGCATAAGTACGCGGTTAGTGTACTAGCTATGTCACCGGTGCATAAGTACGCGGTAAGTACACTTGCTTTGTCAGCGGTGCATAAGTACGCGGTAAGTGCACTTTCTATGTCACCGGTGCATATGGACGCGGTAAGTGCACTTGCTATGTCACCGGTGCATAAGAACGCGTTAAGTGCACTTGCTATGTCACCGGTGCCTATGAACGCGGTAAGTGCACTTGCTTTGTCACCGCTGCATAAGTACACGGTAAGTGCACCAGCTATGTCGCAGGTACATAAGTACACTGTCATTGCACTTGCTATGTCACCGGTGCATAACGGTAAGTTCACTTGCTATGTCACCGGTACGTAAGTACATGTACACGGTTAGTGCACTAGCTATGTCACCGCTGCATAAGTACACGGTAAGTGCACCAGATATGTCGCAGGTACATAAGTACACTGTCAGTGCCCTTGCTATGTCACCGGTGCATAACGGTAAGTTCACTTGCTATGTCACCGGTGCATATGAACGCGGTAAGTGCACTTGCTATGTCACCGCTGCATAAGTACACGGTAAGTGCACTAGCTATGTCACCGCTGCATAAGTACACGGTAAGTGCACTTGCTATGTCACCGGTGCACATGAACGCGGTAAGTGCACTTGCTTTGTCACCGCTGCATAAGTACACGGTAAGTGCACTAGCTATGTCACCGCTGCATAAGTACACGGTAAGTGCATTAGCTATGTCTAAGTGGCATAGCTAAACCTTCAGGTATAAAAACGGCGTCACGGTAAGTTCGTAAGCTATTTACCCTCAATGAGTTGAGATTGGTATTGAGCTTTAACTTAAGTATTTTTGTGATATTAGGGCAGGATTCATGGATGGAACAGTGTTACACAGTTTGCTTGGTTTGTCATTTTCATCCATCAACTGGCATCTAGCCTTCAATTGTTTGCGGTAGGTCCACTGAATACTCCACAAACATGAGATCTACCATTTCTCCTGTGCAAAAGTTCAACTTGGATGGAATCAAATATTGGGCATAGATTTTTCCTCAGCCACAAGCAATCGCTTAGTTCTTAATAGTAATGGTCCAAGAAAGGATAGAGAACTCAATACTGTTGTAGGTCATTGGTCGGTGGATTTGCACGGTTTCGTTGGCGTTGACCCAGCCCGGACATCGATGGTTCAATCTCAAATCTACTCCAATTTCTTTGGCACATTCTAACAATACTTTACAAACATTAGGTTCTTCAGTTTCGTTTTGGAATTGGCAGATGACGGTCTGGCTTTTTCATGTGACCTTAAGTATACACAGTCAACTGCCGGTAGGAGGGACTGTATTTTGCAGAACATGTTCACCAAGAATATGTCCGTTTATGAAGTCAAAACTTCATGATTGACGCCAAGTGTTGGCCGAACTTGTCATAGCCGTCCTCCTGTAGTTTCTCCAGGGCATGAACCACAACACTGTAGGTGGACTTGAAAGTTGCGAGTCCATCGTCCCGGCTTGTCCACCTAGTCTTACAAAGGGTTCTGAGTTTGGTGCGTTCGTTCTGCGTCTCCTGTGCGTCGTGGTCAGCAGCAAGTTCATCAGCAAAGGCGTTAAGTCTTTTTGCCGAATAATCGGCAAACCCTTCCTCCTGAACAGTTGCCATCACTGTCCTGATGCACGGGTCCTTCCTGTTATGCATGACTGCTAGATTTAGAGTGGGCTTTACAGTGTAAATACAGCGCATTCGGAGTACGTTGACATAATTATAAGTGCCTGCATGTCCCTGTGTTTACCCGGACATATATGCGGCACCATCATACGCCTGTGACTGCATCTTATCGACTTGAACTCCTTGGTTTTCAAGTGATGTTAAGAGCAGTTTTGCCAATGCCTCGCCAGTTATTTTACCCAAGAAAATCTTCACGGACTCTAAACCGGGCACCGATTCCACGTTGTACAAATCGCATACACACAGACACATATTATTTTGCTGACTTGTCGGTCGATTCATCGGCGATATGAGCGAAAAAAACTGCATCGTTGCAAGCCTGCACAATTTCATTCTGTATCTGCTCAGAACGAACACAGACAGATCAGTTCGTTCAGTATATCAGGCGATGCTAACGTTGCCCTATGATTTTGAATAATCTGTTAAACTTGTATATCATTTTCGTGTTTACACAGAAAACATGCATGTACTTTAAATAAATAATTATTGATTTGAAGAAAAGTAAAATCAGGACAATTATATGCAAGCCCGGGCTTCTGGCGTAAAGGCAACTACGCGCCTGACTCCCTCCTTCTGACAGGCTTCTACTTTTTATTTACAGGCTATTACCCTTTTCCTTCAGGCTACTCTCCCCTTCCTTCAGGCTACTCTTCCCTACTTACAGGCAACTACCTTTTGTTTACAGGCAACTACCCTTTACTTACAGGCTACCCCCACCTAAGGGCTTCTTCCCTCTACTAACAGGCAACTACCCTCTACTAAGAGGCAACCACCCTCTACTTACAGGCTTCTACCTCTACTTACAGGCAACTACCCTCTAATTACAGGTAACTACCTTTTATTTACAGGCTACTTCCCCCTATTAACAGGCAACTACCCTTTATTTACCGGCTACTACCCTCTACTTACAGGCTACTACCCTCCTTTTACAGGCTAATACCCTCTACTTACAGGTTGTTCTTTAACTGTTCCTTCATCTGTTCATCCGAGCAGCAGCCATGCTCACAACAGCCAAATTCACACGTCAACGTCTCCGTGATGTAAAAAGTGCTACGGTAATCACACGACGTCATCTTCCCCTTTTGACGTTCGTACACGAATTATTCGAGGTTTGGACCGGCGCGTTTTCACAAAAGATATTAGATACAAACGACCTATGTCCCTTGATATTCACTGATAAATATTGTCCAAAGCTTTTGAACAAATTTATTCACCACATCTCAACTGAAGCGTAACAATAAAGTGTTTTTATAATTAATGTATCTTACACAACAGGATGAATTTACAAATGATTAATTGTTCTACGAAACAACTTCGCCTAAGGAAATTTACTTGTCGATTGACGTATTTTCTAAAAATAGAAGACGAGTGAATTAATGAGTGAGTGAGTCTTAAGTGGAGTATTTAAGATAGTGTCCACAACAATGTGTTGTTAAATCTGCTTAAGGTATCCGACGTACACATAAGCTTGTCGCTGTATTGAGCCGGTGGCGAAAATGTTACATATTGATAATCGTGTGCCATTGTATCTTACAAAAGGAACTTAAAGGAAATTTGCAGAACAAGTGCTTATTACAAAGTTTGAAATAAATTACGTACAATCAAAGTGTCAATAATTATGAAGGTCCATGTACAAACGTTTTAGAATTTAGAAGTACATGTCATACAATGTGAAAAACGATATTTTTTCAAATGTATTTCCTTGTATAGATCTGTTTCGGTTTACACTTTCTTTGGTAGAGGCAGTATTTTTAACAAAAAAGAGAAAGTTTCTTATTTCCGAACTTGTTTTATGTATTTTATTTTGTTTTTTACATCAATTTCACATAAAATTAAAAAAACAACTAAATGTGTCATTGTTTTCGGTTCGGATAGATATATCCGACCCTTGTGCACTCTGCGTGGTCGGGAAATCTCCGGCCCTCGTGCACTCTGCGTGGTCGGGAAATCGCCGACCCTCGGGTTCTCCGAGTGGTCGGGCAATCTCCGATCCTCGGGCACTCTGCGTGCTGGGGAAATACCCGAACTTCGGGCTCTCATCGTGGTCGGGAATCTCCGACACCCGGGCTCTCTGTGTGGTCGGGAAATCTCCAACCCCCGGGCTCTCTGTATGGTCTGGAAATCTCCGACCCCCGGGCACTCTGTGTGGTCGGGAATCTCCGACCTTCGGGCTCTCATCGTGGTCGGGAATTTCCGACCCCCGGGCTCTCTGTGTGGTCGGGAATCTCCGACCCCCGGGCTCTCTGTGTTGTCGGGAATCTACCGAACCTCGGTAACTCTGCGTTGTCGATAACTAGGCAAGCATTGTTACAGGCTTCTGGACGTGCCATCGGGTTGGATTTTCGAAAAGCTATATATGATCTAAATACACTCCAGTAGATTCATTAAACCTGCTTATTCGGCTCATACAGTTGCTCTGCCCTGTGGAAGTATGTATGGTCTGTTAGATATGTTGATATATGCGTGGTCTGTTAGATATGTGGATGTATGTGTTTTCTGTTAGATGTGTTGATGCATGTGTGGTCTGTTAGATATGCTGATATAGGCGTGGTCTGTTAGATATGTTGATATAGGTGTGGTCTGTTAGATATGTTGATATAGGTGTTGTCTGTTAGATATGTTGATATAGGTGTGGTCTGTTAAATATGTTGATATAGGTGTGGTCTGTTAGATATGTTGATATAGGTGTTGTCTGTTAGATATGTTGATATAGGTGTGGTCTGTTATATATGTTGATGTATGTGTGATCTGTTAGAAATGTTGATGTATGTGTTTTCTGTCAGATATGTTGATGTATGTGTGGTCTGTTGTTAGATATGTTGATGTATGTGTGGTCTGTTAGATATGTTGATGTATGTGTGATCTGTAGTTAGATATGTTGATGTATGTGTGATCTATTAGATATGTTGATGTATGTGTTGTCTGTTAGATATGTTGATGTATGTGTGATCTGTTAGAAATGTTGATGTATGTGTGATCTGTTAGATATGTTGATGTATGTGTGGTCTGTTAGAAATGTTGATGTATGTGTTGTCTGTTAGATATGTTGATGTATGTGTTGTCTGTTAGATATGTTGATGTATGTGTGATCTGTTAGAAATGTTGATGTATGTGTGATCTGTTAGATATGTTGATGTATGTGTGATCTGTTAGAAATATTGATGTATGTAATGTCTGTTAGATATTTTGATGTATGTGTGATTTGTAAGATATGTTGATATATATGTGATCTGTTAGAAATGTTTATGTATGAGTGGTCTGTCAGATATGTTGATGTATGTGTGGTCTGTTGTTAGATATGTTGATGTATGTTTGACCTGTTTGATATATTGATGTATGTGTGGTCTGTCAGTGTTGTGTGTACACTATGTAAATCTCGTTTTCTATCTGTTAAGTATGTGGATGTATGTGTGATCTGTTAGATATATTGATGTATGTGTGGTCTGTTAGATATGTTGATGCATGTGTGGTCTGTCAGAAATGCTCATGTATGTGTGTTCTGTCAGATATATTGATGTATGTGTGGTCTGTTAGATATGTTGATGAATATGTGATATGTTAGATATGTTGATGTATGTGTGGTCTGTTAGGTATGTGTATGTATGTGTGGTCTGTTAGGTATGTGGATGTATGTGTGGTCTGTTTGATATGTTGATGTATGTGTGGTCTGTCAGATATGTTGATGTATGCGTGGTCTGTCAGTGTTGTATGTACACTGTGTGAATCTCGTACTCTGTCTGTTAGATAGGTGGATGTATAAGTGGTCTGTCAGATATATTGATGTATGTGTGGTCTGTTAGATATGTTGATGAATAAGTGATATGTTAGATATGTTGATATATGTGTGGTCTGTTAGATATGTTGATGTATGTGTTGTCTGTTAGATATGTTGATGTATGTGTGGTCTGTTAGATATGTGGATGTATGTGTGTGGTCTGTTAGATATGTTGATGTATGTGTTGTCTGTTAGATATGTTGATGTATGTGCGTGGTCTGTTAGATATGTGGATGTATGTGTGTGGTCTGTTAGATATGTTGATGTATGTGTTGTCTGTTAGATATGTTGATGTATGTGCGTGGTCTGTTAGATATGTTGATGTATGTGTTGTCTGTTAGATTGGTTATTGTATGTGTGGTCTGGTAGATATGTTGATGTATGTGCGTGGTCTGTTAGATATGTTGATGTATGTGTTGTCTGTTAGATTGGTTATTGTATGTGTGGTCTGGTAGATATATTGATGTATGTGTGGTCTGTTAGATATGTTGGTGAATAAGTGATATGCTAGATATGTTGATGTATGTGTGGTCTGTTAGATATGTTGATGTATGTGTGGTCTGTTAGATGTGTTGGTGAATATGTGATATGCTAGATATGTTGATTTATGTGTGGTCTGTTAGATATGTTGATGAATATGTGATATGTTAGATATGTTGATATATGTGTGGTCTGTTAGATATGTTGATATATGTGTGGTCTGTTAGATATGTTGATATATGTGTGGTCTGTTAGATATGTTGATGTATGTGTTGTCTGTCAGATATGTTGATGTATGTGTGGTCTGTTAGATATGTTGATGTATGTGTGGTCTGTTAAATATGTTTATGTATGTGTGTGGGCTGTTAGATATGTTGATGTATGTGTTGTCTGTTAGATTGGTTAATATATGTGTGGTCTTGTAGATATATTGATGTATGTGTGGTCTGTTAGATATGTTGATGAATATGTGATCTGTTAGATATGTTGATGTATGTGTTGTCTGTTAGATGTGTTGATGTATGTGTGGTTTGTCAGATATGTTGATGTATGTGTGGTCTGTTAGATATGTTGATGTATGTGCGTGGTCTGTTAGATATGTTGATGTATGTGTTGTCTGTTAGATTGGTAATTGTATGTGTGGTCTGTCAGATAAATTGATGTATGTGTGGTCTGTCAGAAATATTGATGTATGTGTGGTCTGTCAGATATATTGATGTATGTATGGTCTGTCAGATATATTAATGTATGTGTGTTCTGTTAGATATTTGGATGTATGTGTGGTCTGTCAGATATATTGATAAATGTGTGGTCTGTCAGATATATTGATGTATGTGTGGTCAAATATATTGATGTATGTGTGGTCTGTTAGATATGTTGATGTATGTGTGGTCTGTTAGATATGTTGATGTATGTGTTGTCTGTCAGATATATTGATGTATGTGTGGTCAAATATATTGATGTATGTGTGGTCTGTTAGATATGTTGATGTATGTGTGGTCTGTTAGATATGTTGATGTATGTGTTGTCTGTTAGATATGTTGATGTATGTGGTGTCTGTTAGATAAGTGGATGTATGTGTGATCTGTTAGATATGTGGATGTATGTGTGATCTGTTAGATATGTTGATGTATGTGTTGTCTGTCAGATATGTTGATGTATGTGTTGTCTGTCAGATATGTTGATGTATGTGTTGTCTGTTAGATATGTTGATGTATGTGTGGTCTGTCAGATATGTTGATGTATGTGTGGTCTGTTAGATATGTTGATGTATGTGTTGTATGTCAGATATGTTGATGTATGTGTGTTCTGTTAGATATGTTGATGTATGTGTTGTCTGTTAGATATGTTGATGTATGTGTGGTCTGTTAGATATGTTGATGTATGTGTTGTCTGTTAGATATGTTGATGTATATGTGGTCTGTTAGATTGGTTTATGTATGTGTGGTATGTCAGATATATTGATGTATGTGTGGTCTGTTAGATATGTTGATGAATATGTGATATGTTAGATATGTTGATATATGTGTGGTCTGTTAGATATGTTGATGTATGTGTTTTCTGTTAGGTATTTTGATGTATGTGTTGTCTGTTAGATATGTTGATGTATGTGTTGTCTGTTAGATAAGTTGATGTATGTGTTGTCTGTCAGATATGTTGATGTATGTGTGGTCTGTCAGATATGTTGCTGTATGTGTTGTCTGTCAGATATGTTGATGTATGTGTTGTCTGTCAGATATGTTGATATATGTGTTGTCTGTCAGATATGTTGATGTATGTGTTGTCTGTCAGATATGTTGATATATGTGTTGTCTGTCAGATATGTTGATGTATGTGTTGTCTGTCAGATATGTTGATATATGTGTTGTCTGTCAGATATGTTGATGTATGTGTTTTTTGTTAGATATGTTGATGTATGTGTGGTCTGTTGTTATATATGTTGATGTATGTGTGGTCTGTTAGATTGGTTAATGTATGTGTGGTCTGTCAGATATATTGATGTATGTGTGGTTTGTTAGAAATGTTGATGAATATGTGATATGTTAGATATGTTGATGTATGTGTTGTCTGTTAGATATGTTGATGTATGTGTTGTCTGTCAGATATGTTGATGTATGTGTGGTCTGTCAGATAAGTTGATGTATGTGTTGTCTGTCAGATATGTTGATGTATGTGTGGTCTGTTAGATATGTTGATGTATGTGTTGTCTGTTAGATATGTTGATGTATGTGTTGTCTGTCAGATATGTTGATGTATGTGTTGTCTGTTAGATATGTTGATGTATGTGTTGTCTGTCAGATATGTTGATGTATGTGTGGTCTGTTAGATATATTGATATATATGTGGTCTGTTAGATATGTTGATGTATGTGTGATCTGTAAGATATGTTAATATATATGTGATCTGTTAGATATGTGGATGTATGTGTGATCTGTCAGATATGTTGATGTATGTGTTGTCTGTGAGATATGTTGATGTATGTGTGGTCTGTCAGATATGTTGATGTATGTGTTGTCTGTCAGATATGTTGATGTATGTGTGGTCTGTTAGATATGTTGATATATGTGTGGTCTGTTAGATATGTTGATGTATGTGTGATCTGTGAGATATGTTGATATATGTGTGGTCTGTTAGATATGTTGATGTATGTGTGATCTGTTAGATATGTTGATGTATGTGTTGTCTGTTAGATATGTTGATGTATGTGTTGTCTGTCAGATATGTTGATGTATGTGTTGTCTGTCAGATATGTTGATGTATGTGTGGTCTGTTAGATATGTTGATATATGTGTGGTCTGTTAGATATGTTGATGTATGTGTGATCTGTTAGATATGTTGATATATGTGTGGTCTGTTAGATATGTTGATGTATGTGTGATCTGTTAGATATGTTGATGTATGTGTTGTCTGTTAGATATGTTGATGTATGTGTTGTCTGTCAGATATGTTGATGTATGTGTGGTCTGTTAGATATGTTGATATATGTGTGGTCTGTTAGATATGTTGATGTATGTGTGATCTGTAAGAAATGATGATGTATGTGTTGTCTGTTAGATATGTTGATGTATGTGTTGTCTGTCAGATATGTTGATTTATGTGTGGTCTGTTAGATATGTTGATATATGTGTGGTCTGTTAGATACGTTGATGTATGTGTGATCTGTCAGATATGTTGATGTATGTGTTGTCTGTTAGATATGTTGATGTATGTGTGATCTGTTAGATATGTTGATGTATATGTGGTCTGTTAGATTGGTTAATATATGTGTGGTATGTCAGATATATTGATGTATGTGTGGTCTGTTAGATATGTTGATGAATATGTGTGATCTGTAAGAAATGATGATGTATGTGTTGTCTGTTAGATATGTTGATTTATGTGTGGTCTGTTAGATATGTTGATATATGTGTGGTCTGTTAGATACGTTGATGTATGTGTGATCTGTCAGATATGTTGATGTATGTGTTGTCTGTTAGATATGTTGATGTATGTGTGATCTGTTAGATATGTTGATGTATATGTGGTCTGTTAGATTGGTTAATATATGTGTGGTATGTCAGATATATTGATGTATGTGTGGTCTGTTAGATATGTTGATGAATATGTGATATGTTGGATATGTTGATATATGTGTGGTCTGTTAGATATGTTGATGTATGTGTTTTCTGTTAGATAATTTGATGTATGTGTTTTCTGTTAGATATGTTGATGTATGTGTTTGTCTGTTAGATAAGTTGATGTATGTGTTGTCTGTCAGATATGTTGATGTATGTGTGGTCTGTCAGATATGTTGCTGTATGTGTTGTCTGTCAGATATGTTGATGTATGTGTTGTCTGTCAGATATGTTGATGTATATGTTTTCTGTTAAATATGTTGATGTATGTGTGGTCTGTTAGATATGTGGATGTATGTGTGAGGTCTGTTAGTTATGTTGATGTATTTGTGGTCTGTTAGATATGTTGATGTATGTGTTGTATGTCAGATATGTTGATGTATGTGTGTTCTGTTAGATATGTTGATGTATGTGTTGTCTGTTAGATATGTTGATGTATGTGTGGTCTGTTAGATATGTTGATGTATGTGTTGTCTGTTAGATATGTTGATGTATATATGGTCTGTTAGATTGGTTAATGTATGTGTGGTATGTCAGATATATTGATGTATGTGTGGTCTGTTAGATATGTTGATGAATATGTGATATGTTAGATATGTTGATGTATGTGTTTTCTGTTAGATATTTTGATGTATGTGTTGTCTGTTAGATATGTTGATGTATGTGTTGTCTGTTAGATAAGTTGATGTATGTGTTGTCTGTCAGATATGTTGATGTATGTGTGGTCTGTCAGATATGTTGCTGTATGTGTTGTCTGTCAGATATGTTGATGTATGTGTTGTCTGTCAGATATGTTGATATATGTGTTGTCTGTCAGATATGTTGATGTATGTGTTGTCTGTCAGATATGTTGATATATGTGTTGTCTGTCAGATATGTTGATGTATGTGTTGTCTGTCAGATATGTTGATGTATGTGTGGTCTGTTGTTATATATGTTGATGTATGTGTGGTCTGTTAGATTGGTTAATGTATGTGTGGTCTGTCAGATATATTGATGTATGTGTGGTTTGTTAGAAATGTTGATGAATATGTGATATGTTAGATATGTTGATGTATGTGTTGTCTGTTAGATATGTTGATGTATGTGTTGTCTGTCAGATATGTTGATGTATGTGTGGTCTGTCAGATATGTTGATGTATGTGTTGTCTGTCAGATATGTTGATGTATGTGTGGTCTGTTAGATATGTTGATGTATGTGTTGTCTGTTATATATGTTGATGTATGTGTTGTCTGTCAGATATGTTGGTGTATGTGTTGTCTGTCAGATATGTTGATGTATGTGTGGTCTGTTAGATATGTTGATATATGTGTGGTCTGTTAGATATGTTGATGTATGTGTGATCTGTAAGAAATGTTGATGTATGTGTTGTCTGTTAGATATGTTGATGTATGTGTTGTCTGTCAGATATGTTGATGTATGTGTGGTCTGTTAGATATATTGATATATATGTGGTCTGTTAGATATGTTGATGTATGTGTGATCTGTAAGATATGTTAATATATATGTGATCTGTTAGATATGTGGATGTATGTGTGATCTGTCAGATATGTTGATGTATGTGTTGTCTGTGAGATATGTTGATGTATGTGTGGTCTGTCAGATATGTTGATGTATGTGTTGTCTGTCAGATATGTTGATGTATGTGTGGTCTGTTAGATATGTTGATATATGTGTGGTCTGTTAGATATGTTGATGTATGTGTGATCTGTTAGATATGTTGATATATGTGTGGTCTGTTAGATATGTTGATGTATGTGTGATCTGTTAGATATGTTGATGTATGTGTTGTCTGTTAGATATGTTGATGTATGTGTTGTCTGTCAGATATGTTGATTTATGTGTTGTCTGTCAGATATGTTGATGTATGTGTGGTCTGTTAGATATGTTGATATATGTGTGGTCTGTTAGATATGTTGATGTATGTGTGATCTGTTAGATATGTTGATATATGTGTGGTCTGTTAGATATGTTGATGTAGGTGTGATCTGTTAGATATGTTGATGTATGTGTTGTCTGTTAGATATGTTGATGTATGTGTTGTCTGTCAGATATGTTGATGTGTGTGTGGTCTGTTAGATATGTTGATATATGTATGGTCTGTTAGATATGTTGATGTATGTGTGATCAGTAAGAAATGATGATGTATGTGTTGTCTGTTAGATATGTTGATGTATGTGTTGTCTGTCAGATATGTTGATTTATGTGTGGTCTGTTAGATATGTTGATATATGTGTGGTCTGTTAGATACGTTGATGTATGTGTGATCTGTCAGATATGTTGATGTATGTGTTGTCTGTTAGATATGTTGATGTATGTGTGATCTGTTAGATATGTTGATGTATATGTGGTCTGTTAGATTGGTTAATATATGTGTGGTATGTCAGATATATTGATGTATGTGTGGTCTGTTAGATATGTTGATGAATATGTGATATGTTAGATATGTTGATATATGTGTGGTCTGTTAGATATGTTGATGTATGTGTTTTCTGTTAGATAATTTGATGTATGTGTTGTCTGTTAGATATGTTGATGTATGTGTTTGTCTGTTAGATAAGTTGATGTATGTGTTGTCTGTCAGATATGTTGATGTATGTGTGGTCTGTCAGATATGTTGCTGTATGTGTTGTCTGTCAGATATGTTGATGTATGTGTTGTCTGTCAGATATGTTGATGTATATGTTTTCTGTTAAATATGTTGATGTATGTGTGGTCTGTTAGATATGTGGATGTATGTGTGTGGTCTGTTAGTTATGTTGATGTATTTGTGGTCTGTTAGATATGTTGATGTATGTGTTGTATGTCAGATATGTTGATGTATGTGTGTTCTGTTAGATATGTTGATGTATGTGTTGTCTGTTAGATATGTTGATGAATGTGTGGTCTGTTAGATATGTTGATGTATGTGTTGTCTGTTAGATATGTTGATGTATATGTGGTCTGTTAGATTGGTTAATGTATGTGTGGTATGTCAGATATATTGATGTATGTGTGGTCTGTTAGATATGTTGATGAATATGTGATATGTTAGATATGTTGATGTATGTGTTTTCTGTTAGATATGTTGATGTATGTGTTGTCTGTTAGATATGTTGATGTATGTGTTGTCTGTTAGATAAGTTGATGTATGTGTGGTCTGTCAGATATGTTGCTGTATGTGTTGTCTGTCAGATATGTTGATGTATGTGTTGTCTGTCAGATATGTTGATATATGTGTTGTCTGTCAGATATGTTGATGTATGTGTTGTCTGTCAGATATGTTGATAAGTGTGTTGTCTGTCAGATATGTTGATGTATGTGTTGTCTGTCAGATATGTTGATATATGTGTTGTCTGTCAGATATGTTGATGTATGTGTTTTTTGTTAGATATGTTGATGTATGTGTGGTCTGTTTTTATATATGTTGATGTATGTGTGGTCTGTTAGATTGGTTAATGTATGTGTGGTCTGTCAGATATATTGATGTATGTGTGGTTTGTTAGAAATGTTGATGAATATGTGATATGTTAGATATGTTGATGTATGTGTTGTCTGTTAGATATGTTGATGTATGTGTTGTCTGTCAGATATGTTGATGTATGTGTGGTCTGTCAGATATGTTGATGTATGTGTTGTCTGTCAGATATGTTGATGTATGTGTGGTCTGTTAGATATGTTGATGTATGTGTTGTCTGTTAGATATGTTGATGTATGTGTTGTCTGTCAGATATGTTGATGTATGTGTTGTCTGTCAGAAATGTTGATGTATGTGTGGTCTGTTAGATATGTTGATATATGTGTGGTCTGTTAGATATGTTGATGTATGTGTGATCTGTAAGAAATGTTGATGTATGTGTTGTCTGTTAGATATGTTGATGTATGCGTTGTCTGTCAGATATGTTGATGTATGTGTGGTCTGTTAGATATATTGATATATATGTGGTCTGTTAGATATGTTGATGTATGTGTTGTCTGTCAGATATGTTGATGTATGTGTGGTCTGTTAGATATATTGATATATATGTGGTCTTTTAGATATGTTGATGTATGTTTGATCTGTAAGATATGTTGATATATATGTAATCTGTTAGATATGTGGATGTATGTGTGATCTGTCAGATATGTTGATGTATGTGTTGTCTGTGAGATATGTTGATGTATGTGTGGTCTGTCAGATATGTTGATGTATGTGTTGTCTGTCAGATATGTTGATGTATGTGTGGTCTGTTAGATATGTTGATATATGTGTGGTCTGTTATATATGTTGATGTATGTGTGATCTGTTAGATATGTTGATATATGTGTGGTCTGTTAGATATGTTGATGTATGTGTAATCTGTTAGATATGTTGATGTATGTGTTGTCTGTTAGATATGTTGATGTATGTGTTGTCTGTCAGATATGTTGATGTATGTGTGGTCTGTTAGATATGTTGATATATGTATGGTCTGTTAGATATGTTGATGTATGTGTGATCTGTAAGAAATGATGATGTATGTGTTGTCTGTTAGATATGTTGATGTATGTGTTGTCTGTCAGATATGTTGATTTATGTGTGGTCTGTTAGATATGTTGATATATGTGTGGTCTGTTAGATACGTTGATGTATGTGTGATCTGTCAGATATGTTGATGTATGTGTTGTCTGTTAGATATGTTGATGTATGTGTGATCTGTTAGATATGTTGATGTATATGTGGTCTGTTAGATTGGTTAATATATGTGTGGTATGTCAGATATATTGATGTATGTGTGGTCTGTTAGATATGTTGATGAATATGTGACATGTTAGATATGTTGATATATGTGTGGTCTGTTAGAAATGTTGATGTATGTGTTTTCTGTTAGATAATTTGATGTATGTGTTGTCTGTTAGATATGTTGATGTATGTGTTGTCTGTTAGATAAGTTGATGTATGTGTTGTCTGTCAGATATGTTGATGTATGTGTGGTCTGTCAGATATGTTGCTTTATGTGTTGTCTGTCAGATATGTTGATGTATGTGTTGTCTGTCAGATATGTTGATGTATATGTTTTCTGTTAGATATGTTGATGTATGTGTGGTCTGTTAGATATGTGGATGTATGTGTGTGGTCTGTTAGATATGTTGATGTATGTGTTGTCTGTTAGATTGGTTATTGTATGTGTGGTCTGGTAGATATGTTGATGTATGTGCGTGGTCTGTTAGATATGTTGATGTATGTGTTGTCTGTTAGATTGGTTATTGTATGTGTGGTCTGGTAGATATATTGATGTATGTGTGGTCTGTTAGATATGTTGGTGAATAAGTGATATGCTAGATATGTTGATGAATGTGTGGTCTGTTAGATATGTTGATGAATATGTGATATGTTAGATATGTTGATGTATGTGTGGTCTGTTAGATATGTTGATGTATGTGTGGTCTGTTATATATGTTGATGTATGTGTGATCTGTTAGATATGTTGATGTATGTGTTGTCTGTCAGTGTTGTGTGTACGGTGTGCGAATCTCGTTCACTGTCTGTTAGATATGTGGATGTATGCGTGGTCTGTTAGATATGTTGATATATGCGTGGTCTGTTAGATATGTTGATGTATTTGTGGTCTGTTAGATATGTTGATGTATGTGTGGTCTGTTAGATATGTGGATGTATGTGTTGTCTGTTAGATATGTGGATGTATGTGTGATCTGTTAGATATGTTGATGTATGTGTATTCTGTTAGATATGTTGATGTATGTGTGGTCTGTCAGATATGTTGATGTATGTGTTGTCTGTCAGATATGTTGATGTATGTGTTGTCTGTTAGATATGTGGATGTATTTGTGTGTTCTGTTAGATATGTTGATGTATGTGTTTTCAGTTAAATATGTAGATGTATGTGTGGTCTGTCAGTTTTGTGTATGTTGTATGACTCTTGTTCTCTGTTTGTTAGATATTGGCCGATTTCTGCCATTGCGTGTTTTCACATTGTCGCCCTCTCGCGGTGAACATCAGCCACAATTTATAGGCCTTAGCATTGTGCATTTGAGCAGGGTTATGTTAACTTTTTACGGGGCTTGTTCCTGTAATTTCCACAGTGTTAATACAAGACTATATTCTATAGTATGGCTATACCAACAATGCTTATTCCTCAATATCCAATCTTCGTATGGAGCTTTGTATTGTTAAAATATTTGAAATAATAATTTTGTCAAGCACTTTTATATGCAATTAAACAATCTCAGAAACATTTATATAAAACGAACATATTTAACAAAAGAACATATAAAAACGTTTAACATCATTATCCACATACACATGGTAAACACTAATTAAATATATAACCATTTAAAGAATCATTTACAAATCACAAAGTTTTTCAAGTGATCCATCAGGTCCATTTTTTACGTTTCACATTTTGAGGGCATAATTCCTTCTTATTGTATATGGAGTTACGGCTGTCTAGCGCTAAACCCTGGCTTAATACTTTATTTGCGCATTACCCAGCAAACACTACATATATGCGTATAGGATAACGTACTTGTGTCAAATTATGATATCCGATATCCTGTGTAGAAAATCTAGCGGAATTTATTTGTACGATGAATACAACTCTTTATGGTATTTTATATACCATTAAGCTACCTGTATCGTTTTATAGTTTCTATTCACCACTTAAAATCCCGGAGAGTATCATTTATGCGCTGATTAAGGAAGTGTAAAATATTAACACTTCTTGATATCAACCTAGCTTCACATGGCGTTGACGGCTGTCGCATATCAACACAGATACATGGCAATATAGGCTTCTATTGTTTCTCTTTGTCCCACATAGACGTTAAACCTGGACATGTGAACCCGGGATCTTCACATGCACCTTCTGTAGTATCCGACTGAGGGGTATTTGTGCCAGCCACATAGGGCCATGGAAGTCCCGCTCTACGGGTGTTCGGAGATTCAGGCTTTATGTCCATTATACAGTCAGCTGGGCGAGCTTGGTCGCTCGTCTGAGAGGGCTGTGCACGAAACCGTGGCGTTATAATGATAAACTCAATAGGCCCTCTATTTCTGGTCTCTTGGCCACTTGCCGCGGCATCAGTCTGCTGCACAGACTGAAGCTCGGATCGTGGATTATGGTCAGTCAAGTTGTCAGTGTTTGACACAGTTTGTTCGGACTGTAATACGTCTGCAGCTTGGTTGTCTTCCCCATTGGGCGGCGTTTGACCATTTGTTACTTCTTCATTCGTTTGTCTATCAGAGCTGCTCCGGCCGGCCGAATGTATTAGGGTTCTTGCATCCCGCTCAGTATTGTCATTACCATTCGCCGGCGCAGACCTTAAATTTGGGAAACGAATGACGTCACCAACCCTTAAATTGGGATTTTGGTCTGTAATGAAAAGCAGTCGAGTAGCTGCGCGGCCCGTCTGGTTTGTGTCATCGACGTTTCTTGGAGGATCAGAAGAGCGACGTATCGGGGCACGGTCCGTTTGGTTTGAAGACTCTACGTTTCTTGGAAGATCTGTGGGGCGACTTATCGGTGCACCTGGCTGGTTATACCCATTATACGGCCTGGTTTGACCTTGAGCACATTCTACATCCACATATCTGTTGATTGGGTCACCTGAAATAGCGGTACTGATTCTTAAAGTTTATTCATTTCAACGAAAACCGGTTTAGACATATATTTGTTAGAGTTTTTATTTAGCCACAGGAAAAGACTGACAAAGATAGGAAAGGCAAATATAAATCAATTGCTAGATTTTCATCCAATTGTTTTCGTCAATGGCGGTGTGTTGTGTGTGTTGGGGGGGGGGGGGGTGAGGGGGTGAGGAGGGGGAGAGAGACAAATCATTTTTTTATTTCTTCTAGATGACCGTTTCATCGTTGAAGATGTGTTCATACTCTTTCTTATTGCACACTTTACATGTTTTTAGACGAACCACGAACATGATCGTAACCAGTCTCCTTTTGTATATGTTAATGTTATACATAGACCTCTTAGTTATGAATAAACGCCGTTTCCGGACAGTCCTGGAAGGATACGTATATACAGACCCTAGTCCAACATTTTATTTTGCACCAATACAATTTTAGGAGCAGCGGAAAAATAGGGCGCGAGCTGGGATGGAAAATTATTAGTCGCCTAACATAACCAAACTGGAAGGCGGTATATAATATAGTACGGTAGCTAGAAAGTGCAAGGGAAAGAACTCACGGTATTTACGGCGATTGAGACGGAGGCAGCAAGAAACCAAACTAATCAAAAATATAAATCCACCGATCCCACCGAATATTGGTCCTATTGCCACTGCGTTTTGATCGGATCTGAAACAGTATGGAAGTTTTGAGGAATTGTTACAGACTTAAAAAAGTTAAAATATTACCTGGCGCTAATATTTCGCATCTAGTCCCTTATACACAAAATTAACTACGAACTTTGTTTTGGTATAATGTCTGTTAAATTTACGTTCCTGAGTTTTAAAGAAAATATCTGTATGATGATCACTATTAACTATTGCTTATTTGGTAAAATTGAGAGTTTTCATTGGGATAGTTCATGATATGATGCACAGTCAGGCGTCGGTGATTCATGATAATTATGATGCACAGATTGACCGAATCTTGATTAGATAGGATGTAGAGACAGCCTGTTTCTCTCTTGTAATTCATGATTTGATACACAGACAAACTGATGTTCTCCCGTAGCTCATGAGATGATGTGCGGACAGCCTGATATTCTCCTGTAATTCATAAGATCATGTGCGGACAGCCTGATGTTCTCCGGTTATTGATGATATGATGCGACGACATATCTGATGTTCTCCCGACCGGTAATTCATGATATGATGTATAGACAGCCTTATGTTTTTTTGGTAATTTATAAGATGATGTGCGGACAGCCTGATGCTCTCCAGTAACTCATGAGATGATGTGCGGACAGCCTGATGTTCTCCGGTAATTCATAAGATGATGTGCGGACAGCCAGATGTTCTCCAGTAACTCATGAGATGATGTGCGGACAGCCTGATGTTCTCCGGTAACTCATGAGATGATGTGCGGACAGCCTGATGTTCTCCAGTAACTCATGAGATGATGTGCGGACAGCCTGATGTTCTCCGGTAATTCATAAGATGATGTGCGGACAGCCAGATGTTCTCCGGTAATTCATGAGATGATGTGGGGACAGCCAGATGTTCTCCGGTTATTCATAAGACGATGTGCGGACAGCCAGATGTTCTCCGGTAATTCATACGATGAAGTGCGGACAGCCAGATGTTCTCCGGTAATTCATGAGATGATGTGCGGACAGCCAGATGTTCTCCGGTAATTCATACGATGAAGTGCGGACAGCCAGATGTTGTCCGGTAATTCATGAGATGATGTGCGGACAGCATGATGCTCTCCGGTTACTCATAATATGATGTGCGGACACCCTGATGTTCTCCGGTATATCATGAGATGATGTGCGGACACCCTGATGTTCTCCGGTAACTCATGAGATAATGTGCGGACAGCCTGATGTTCTCAGATAACTCATGAGATAATGTGCGGACAGCCTGATGGTCTCCGGTAACTCATGAGATAATGTGTGGACAGCCTGATGGTCTCCGGTTTCTCATGAGATAATGTGATGGTCTCCGGTAACTCATGAGATAATGTGTGGACAGCCTGATGGTCTCCGGTAACTCATGAGATGATGTGCGGACAGCCTGATGGTCTCCGGTAACTCATGAGATAATGTGTGGACAGCCTGATGTTCTCCGGTTTCTCATGAGATAATGTGCGGACAGCCTGATGTTCTCCGGTAACTCATGAGATAATGTGCGGACAGCCTGATGGTCTCCGGTAACTCATGAGATAATGTGTGGACAGCCTGATGGTCTCCGGTAACTCATGAGATCATGTGCGGACAGCCTGATGTTCTCCGGTAACTCATGAGATAATGTGCAGACAGCCTGATGTTCTCCGGTAACTCATGAGATCATGTGCGGACAGCCTGATGCTCTCCGATAACTCATGAGATGATATGCGGACAGCCTGATGTTCTCCGGTAACTCATGAGATCATGTGCGGACAGCCTGATGCTCTCCGGTAACTCATGAGATGATATGTGGACAGCCTGATGCTCTCCGGTAACTCATGAGATGATGTGTGGACAGCCTGATTGTCTCCGGTAACTCATGAGATGATAGGCGGACAGCCTGATGGTCTCCGGTAATTCATGAGATGATGTGTGGACAGCCTGATGCTCTCCGGTAACTCATGAGATGATGTGCGGACAGCCTGATGCTCTCCGGTAACTCATGAGATGATAGGCGGACAGCCAAATGCTCTCCGGTAACTCATGAGATCATGTGTGGACAGCCTGATGCTCTCCGGTAACTCATGAGATGATGTGCGGACAGCCTGATGCTCTCCGGTAACTCATGAGATGATAGGCGGACAGCCTGATGCTCTCCGGTAACTCATGAGATCATGTGTGGACAGCCTGATGCTCTCCGGTAACTCATGAGATGATGTGTGGACAGGCTGATGGTCTCCAGTAACTCATGAGATAATGTGCGGACAGCCTGATGTTCTCCGGTAACTCATGAGAAAATGTGCGGACAGCCTGATGGTCTCCGGTAACTCATGAGAAAATGTGCGGACAGCCTGATGGTCTCTGATAACTCATGAGATGATGTGTGGACAGCCTGATGTTCTCCGATAAATCACGTTTCGACAATTTCACAGTTGGTTATAGGAGATAAAACACACACACACATACTAATATACGACTAAATGAATCACTTGAAATGAAGATGTCAATATACATAACAGCCTGTTTATTTAATGAATTGCTTGAACTGTTCACTTAATGTAAAGGTTTGAATATGCGTTTATGTGTACATTGTGAATATGTTGTCATGAAAGACTAGGTGCTGGTTGTCGTTTTCCTAAATGGTACTGGACAATGGTGCATGTTTTAGTTTTGATCTTCTCGGTTTCAGCCTGGTCTCGGCAAATCTTGTTCTCTATCTCAAGCAAGTTTCAGCAATTGAGTTAATTTGTTTTCTTTTTTTCAGATGAATTTTAGTAACTTAAGTACTAGTAACAAGGTCAACGTGTTAAGGGAGCCTGACCATACATCATCATTTATAAACAAGTGTTATTACTTTTTCCAATGTAATCTCCATGCTCCATATTGTCCTTCTGTTGTTGTTTTTCTGTTACCAATCTTGCTTTAAATGTCTATGTGAGGAGTTCCAAGTAAGCTCCTGTGATAGCCGTTGCAGTTGCATTATAATCATTTATAGGGTTAAACAATAAACACAAAAACAAATCACGTTGGGCCATACAAAACTATGGACACAAGCATACATACGAATGGTATGGGGCGACGTAATGTGGAGGCTTCACGGTGAAATGTAGGTCCGGAATTGTGTAATGATCCCAGTACGAGGGTAATCTCGGAGTTTTGGGTATCGTCATTGGTTTGTACGTGGTCAATTGATTCCAGTTCCACGTGGGTATTTTCGGAGTTTTCGGTCTCGTCATTGGTTTGTTCGTGATCAATTGATTCCAGTTCCACGTGGGTAATCTCGGAGTTGGTTTGATCGTGTTCATTGGTCGTTGGCAACACTCGGTTTCACAGCAACCGTACGCACAGTAATTGTAACCGACTTTATCCAATGTGGCATCGTACGTATCGCAGCGTTTTCCCATCATACAAGATTCCAATCCACAAATGATACCTGGATAAAAGCCATGTAAAGGAGGTAAACTGAATGAGCGTTCGTCTCAATGTTATCATTCGCTGCAGCACATATAGCTGTGTTGATAGTACACAGATCAATGTCAATGTTTACATTTGTTGAGTCTATATTATTTGTATTAAGTGTATTAAACTCAAGCTTGTTTGTAATTTAAATTACCAAAGTAATAAAGTTTACATTTATGTAATTTTTATGTTTTTCTTTTCGAAACTAACAACATACTTGTTTAAAATCTTACCTGATCTAAGTTCGAAACCAGAACAGTAAAGTTTAAAAACTTATCCGGGTTTTCGACTCGTTTCACTGCACAGAAATATATTGCCGGTTGTGCAATACGTGTACAATTTCATATCGGCATACTCCTCCCTTTGTGCTAGAGGTAAACATACCACGGGAAAACCCGATGACTAAGTTGTACAATTTTAAACCAGGACTTGTAGAGCGGTGTAGTTAACTTGAAGGGCTGTTAAGGAATCAGACCCACATTAAAGTGACACTCTTATTCAAAAGTAATACACACAAATGTATAACAAAAAGTAAATTTTAAGTGATAAACCTTTAACTACTTACTTAATAATGCATCGATGGAAAATATTAATTACTGAAAACAAGATTGTAACCGTGTATTTTATAGCTGAAAAAAACATCAACTGATTGGCGAGTGGTAAAAATTACTGTGAGGTACTTTGGTCTCATAAAGTAGAACTACCGTGTTTACTGCACCTTTTTCCCATTAAACTGGGTGTCCTTCTTAATATCTATTGTTTTCGACATATATTTATCATTTTTGATCACGGTGTAAAAAACAGTTGTATTTATTGTGGTAAATCTTTTATGGGAGTAAGAGAGCATGTTTAAAGCTTGTTCACTGATAGCCTCATTAACCTCAATGTTAGATATAAACGTTAGGTGACGTCATACACTTCTGGTATCATTATGTGTTAAATGAATGGCCAAGAGTACACCATACGTACAGTTATGCCCGATTGTATTTTGTTCTTTGCTGCAAAAGAAATCGAGCGTTTTACTTTTGAGGGCCAATCGAACTTGATTGTTTTACTATTTTCGGCATTGTATTAACATTTGCATTTTTTTTGCAAACCAAACTAACCCCTTTGAATGATACCAATATGGGGTGACTAGACATTTAAAAATGTACTTCTTTGTTTGTAGGATACAAACGGTGCTTTACAAAACCATTTTTGAAGAGTTTAAATCATATATGTTAAGACATTATGAAAAACACGAATGGTGTGAAATAACTAACAATATCATATTTTTAATGATCCAATCTTACTCCCCAAAAATATTTACCGCAATTAATACAATTGTTTTAATATACCAAAGGGTTGCATAATTGTCGAAAACAATTTTTTTTATGAAGGATAGAAATGTGCAGAAAACACGATATTTTATCTTATGAGACGATAGTAGAGCACAGTAAAGCGTTTAGCCATCACCAATCATTTAAAAAAAAATTGCGTTTTCATCTGTTGAATACACGGTTACAATCTTGTTATCAGTGATTACTATTTTAAATAAATGTCCCGATTATTTATTAATTAGTTTAAGGTTAATCACTCAAAATTTATGTTTGTAATACATGTGTAAGAATTGATTTTGAATAAGCTAGAATGTCACTTTAAGAGTCAAGTCCATATGAACGTAGAGTCCAAACAAATGGGTTAGAAATAAGTACCACTAACATAGTATGTAAATAATTCTGTTTAACCATTCTAAGCTAATGCGTGTAGGGATTGAACAAATATTTCGAAACCAAAATCAATTAATGATCCAAAGCTGATAACAGACACTCCAACGTCGGGATAGGAAGAACGTCTCAATTTAGCACAAAATTCTATCAAAACAAAGTATAAACATTTAAACCCCCTTTTCCCTACGTTGTTATCTAGTATGCCAATACGCGAAACATCAAGCATCGAGAATTATTGTTATTTTTCTATATTTGATACTGTATATATCCGTATTTTCTGTTTATCTTAATGCAAAGCAACAGCAACGGGAAGTGAAGACATTTTTGCCACAAATTTGTTCTCCATAAAGCAGAATTAAACAAATTAAAGATCCTCCATCTAAAGAGTAAGCTGTATTATCTAATGGCAACCAAACATTCTGAATTCCACGCTTAAACGAAATCAAGCCCCCCCCCCCCTCCCCCTAGGTCCGGGGGTTTACCTGGGATAACGGAGGAAATAGGCCGTGTTTTAACCTTTCGGGTGGCCCAACAGTGCCGAGTGAATGTGGTGGTTTTGTTTTCGCTCCGAAAATGGTGGGGAATCGGCCTTACCTAGATATCCCGGGATTTTACCAGCAGTTTGTCCCCGCAGGATGGGGATTTACGCGGGGGTGGCTAAACCGAAAAGTCCCCGCTATTTCCCGGACTTAGAGGGGAGGGGTGGGCGTGGTTACAATTGACTGGTACATTAAATCATGCCAAATTATTGTGACGTACATAAGGAGTATTTAGGTGTAATTTTGTACGAACAGACTTCATTGTTGTTGCAGCTCAAAAGCCACTATGCGACGAAACTAGTTTTTTTTAATTTTTAATCACGAGTACATCAGTTCTTACCCTCATAGATAAAAACCAGACCAATATTTTCCATCTTCAAGGAAGAACGATCAAGCATCAACAGAACAACTGTATCATGATTATTACTACTTATTTCAATAAATAAATGTAATGCTCAGGAAAAATCTCCAAAGGACCATTCTCACTTGCACATGCGTCAATGACAAACGCAAACGCAAAACACAGCACAGCAAGACAACAAACATTTCAACTATCAATATATCGTCAATGAATGGTGGAGCTGGTACGGTATCGTCAGTGAATGGTGGAGCTGGCACGGTATCGTCAATGAATGGTGGAGCTGGCACGGTATCGTCAATGAATGGTGGAGCTGGCACGGTATCGTCAATGAATGGTGGAGCTGGCACGGTATCGTCAATGAATGGTGAAGCTGGCACGGTATAGTCAATGAATGGTGGAGCTGGCACGGTATCGTCAATGAATGGTGGAGCTGGCACGGTATCGTCAATGAATGGTGGAGCTGGCACGGTATCGTCAATGAATGGTGGAGCTGGCACGGTATCGTCAATGAATGGTGGAGCTGGCACGGTATCGTCAATGAATGGTGAAGCTGGCACGGTATCGTCAATGAATGGTGGAGCTGGCACGGTATCGTCAATGAATGGTGGAGCTGGCACGGTATCGTCAATGAATGGTGGAGCTGGCACGGTAAGTGAACACTACTGAGTAAGAACTAAATTTCGTATTTTAATAAGTTGTTTTACTGATAGGTTTACCAGTATTGCACATCGGAAGTGGAGGCTGAAGTGTGAAATAACGATTAAGAAAAACTTGTGGACGTAATGAAAAAAGGTAACCTGACCGAGGCCACACTTGGCTTGTAATGGTTTTCCTAACCGAGGCCACATTGAGCATGTAATGGTTTTCCTGACCGAGGCCACACAGAGAGTTTTATGGGTTTCCTAACCGAGGCCACATTGAGCAAGTAATGGTTTCCCTGACCGAGGTCACTCTGAGCTTGTAATTGTTTCCCTTACCACAGTCACACTGAGCGTGTAATTGTTTCCCTGACTGCAGTCACACTGAGTGTGTAATGGTTTCCCTGACCGAGGTCACTCTTAGCGTTTATTGTTTTTTTCTGGCTGAAATTACACTAAGCGTGTAATTGTTTCCCTGACCGAGATCACTCTAAGCGTGTATTGGTTTCCCTGACCGAAATCACACTAAGCGTGTTATGGTTTCCCTGACCGAGGTCACTCTTAGCGTGTAATGGTTTCACTGACCGAGATCACACTACGCGTGTAATGGTTTCCCTGAACGAGATCACACTACGCGTGTAATGGTTTCCCTGACCGAGATCACACTAAGCGTGTTATGGTTTCCCTGACCGAGGTCACACTGAGCGTGTAATGGTTTTCCTGACCGAGATCACACTAAGCGTGTAATGGTTTCCCTGACCGAGATCACTCTAAGCGTTTCCCTGACCATAATCACACCACTGAGAGTTTAATGGATTCCCTAATGGAGGTCACACTGAACGTTTAATGGTTTCTCTGACCGAGGCCACATTGAGCGTGTAATGGTTTCCCTGACCGAGGCGAAATCGAACGTGTAATGGTTTCCCTGACCGAGATCACGCTGAGCGTTTAATGGTTTCCCTGACCGAGATCACACTGAGAGTTTAATGGATTCCCTGACCGAAATCACACCGAGTATTTAATGGTTTCCCTGACCCAGATCACACTGAGAGTTTAATGGATTCCCTGACCGAAATCACACTGATCGTTTAATTGTTTCCCTGACCGAAATCACACTGAGCATTAAATAGTTTCCCTGACCGAGGTTATACCTAGCGTGTTATGGTTCACCTAACCGAGGTTACAATGAGCGAGTAATGGTTCCCTGAGCGAGGCAACACTTAGTATAGTAGTGTTTCCCTGACCCAAATCACACTGAGCCTGTAATAGTTTCCGTGACAGAGGTCACACTGAGCGTATACTTGTTTCCTTGACCGTGGTCACACTGAACGTGTAATCATTTCCCTGACCGAGATCACGCCTAGCGTGTTATTGTTTCCATGACCGTGGTCACGCTGAGCGTGTTATAGTTTCCATGACCGTGGTCATGCTGATAGTGTTATTGTTTCCATGACCAAGATCACGCTGAGCGTGTTTAAAATACCCTGACCGAGATCACACTTAGTGTGTAGTTGTTTCCATGGCCGAGGTCACACGCAGCATGCAATAGTTGTTATGACCGAGGTCAAACTGAGCGCGTAATTTAGCTTCCCTGACCGAGGTCACCTTGAGCTGTAATGGTTGTAATGACCGAGGTCATGAGCGTTTTTTAAGAAATGAATTGCGGGATTGATGTCATTATCGGGATGTGAACGCAGTTTGGGTGGCTAAAGTAAGGCCGCATCATTAAAAAACAAACCTTCATGCACAAGTGCCGGTGTTGAGTAGCATTTCTGCGTTTAGCCACGGTCATATGTATTCGGTGGTGCAAAGAATGCGGATGCTATGATAACACACGATGTGAATGGTGGTGGCGTGTCAGCTTATTACAGTCGCCTTCGGGCCTTGCCCATTCGGCGAGTGTTCCGATTAGATTGTTATTCATTTAAGTTTTTTTTTAGAATAGTGCACAGACAGAATGTAGCCTTAGTAAGAAATACCCTGGATCTTTAAGATACACCAGTGTATAGCACTGTTACACGTGACACCCATTTAACGTCCCTCCCAGAAGACGATAAGTATTTTTTCTAGTGATGCGGCGGGGAATCGAACCTGCGACCCCTTAAATGATGTGAATAGTGACACACATCGGGATTTTATTTCCAACTTTTTGCAGATAATGTTCTTTTTTATGATGTACAAATCCAATGGGAACAGAAAGTATAAAATGGAATATGAAATATCGACGGCTGTCCTTAAGACATAACAACAATAAAGCAAACCTCGAAAAGTTAGATCGAAAACTGATCTCTCCCCATGCAAAAGCATTGATTTTTTTTTGTATAAATATATTTTTCCAACAGAATTGATATGAAAGCGTTCAAATCTAAAGTAATTGGGAGGTATTTACGCAACAAAATGACAAAAAGTTTTACGTCTTTCAATTTGTACATATCACTTTGATTTATTTTACTCGTATAAACCTCTGAACAAAATCAAAATCAGACCTTACAAATTGTTTTTCTCAATTGTCGACTAATTTGCATTAAAACGGAACTCGCGTGGGAGCATTTTCAAAACATAACACAATGTTGCGGCTACAATGATTCTCCGTCATATTCCATAACCATGGAAATCACTGTTTGCAATGAATAAGTTTTAGTAGATTTATTGTTATGATATTAAATAAAGTTCAAGTGGAAATGGAAGCAATACAGTGCTGATACCTCCTAGGATACAGAATGCCACGAATAAACGCCAGTTACAGGAATGTTCATCGCTCAGGAACACGTCCATGGTATTTCTCTTGAAGATGGTCACACCGGTCTTTCTTTAAGAAGCATACGGTTTCTTAAAAGACAAGGAGCTGTTGATGATTAATTTCGGCGGGTTAATTCCAGCCTAGGGTTAGGCTTGGAAGCGTGTCATAACCACTTAGTTTGATATTATCTGTAAGAATGTGCTGTCAGCCCATGTGACCAGCTAAATGACTCCAGTTGGAGGGCCCGTTTAAGTGTTTTTCGGTATTGTAAGTACCTTTTTCATATCGGACCTTGCAGTAGGTTGGTATGGCGTCGAATTCAAAAACCGAAGCACGTCCTTTTCTAGCAACCATGCCCCTTCCTTCGTATGGTACATCCAGAATAATGGTGATCGATGTTCCCCAAGACGGACATTCCAGTCCTTTTCTTCTTGCTGTCAGCCAGAGCAATGGCGATCGATGCTCACAAACATATACTATAAGAAATCTTATCCTTATCGTAAAGCCAGACCAATGGTAATCAATGCTTCAAAAAAGGGACTTTCACTTATCTTTCTCCTTACGGTAGTTTCAGACCAATTGTGACGGTTGCTCCACAAGGCGGACTTTCACCTATCTTTCTCCTTGCGGTAGATTCAGACCAATGGTGATGGTTAAAGGACCTCAATGGTAATAAGGGTTCTCTGGACCCTTTTTTGATTTATTCTTGGTGCTGGTATGCAGTTCAATAGTCATATTATATATTTGCATGTATGTAATATTTTTATATTTACTGTACATGTTGTTTAAATTGTCCATGTTATACACCCAATGAACACAATCTATCTATCTGTTGCTCAATAAGGCGGACTTTCAGATATCTTTCTCCTTAAGATAGATTCAGACCAATGGTGAGTGCTGCTCCACAAGGGGGACTATCAAGTATCTTTCCCCTTACGGTAGATGCAGACCAATGGTGATCGTTGCTCCACAATACGGACTATCAGGTCTCTTTTTCCTTGCAGTAGATCGAGACCAATTGTTGTCGATGCTCCGAAAGCGGACTTCTTTCTCCTTGCATTAGGCCAAGACCAATGGCGATCGATTCCCTACAAGACGGATAATCAGGTCGCACGTCGATGTTCCATAAGACTACCTGGCATGTACCGTTTTCTTTACGGTTACTCAAAAACTATGGCGATCGATGTTCTACAAGACGACACATCAGTTATATTCCCCTTACGGTTGATCCAGAGCTTGGGCGAACGATGCTTCACAATACCAGGCTACTAAATTTATCCGTATGGTACAAACACGGAGTTACTGGTCCCTTTCTCTAGACGGTAGAATCAGACCAAGGGCGCGCGATGCTCCACAAACCAGAGTATTTCGCTCTTTTATAATTACGGTTGATCAAGACCAGGGGTCAGTGATGCTTCACAAGACGGACTTTCAGGTCCCTTTCTTACGTTGTTTCCAGGCCAATCGCCAGTGACCCTCAACAAGCCGGAATACTAGAGGTTTACCTTCTCCTAACACTAGATCCTGACATAGGGTGAGCGAATATCCACAAGACGTACTGACAGAATAGCTTTATCCTCCAAAAGATGGACTACCATGTCCCTTTTGCCTTACGGTAGATCCTAAGAAAGACTAACGATGCACCACAAGACGGAAAACCAGGCCCCTTTCCCATTGTGGAAGATCCAGACCAAGGACAGGCGATGCTCCAAAGGATATTCAACAAGGATTTATTTCGCCTTATGGTGGGTCCTTATCAAGGGCTAGCGATACTTCACAAGACTGACTAACAGGGTCCCTTTCTCCTTAGGTAAGTGCAGACCAATAGCGAGCGATGTGTTTACGAAACTAACTACCTGATCCCATTCGCCTTACGGTAGATCTATAAGTATGTACTTAACATGTAATAAAAAAAAAATGAAGGTATTATCTTTGTTAATCATAATTTATGTATATTGCTCGCCAAAAGATGGAATGTCACTGTACTCCTGTGGTGAAGTTATCCAATGGTACATGTTTGTCGTATTAGTTGGCATATCGCATGTATTTGAGGTTTTTGCTACCATGAAAAAATAAAATGCGACTCTGTGTGTCAAATTTGCTTTCAGTTACCGATATTGTTGAAATTGCTTTAAACAAGAAAGTAAACAACTGACAATTGTTAAATTTCGCATAAGGAACAAATCTTGTTTAAATTTGCTTTCAATAACCAATAAGAACAAAACAGCCAGGCAAACAGAGAGAAATAAAATAGTGCAAATAATAAAATATTTATTATGGCATGTTCATACTACTATTTGTTTAATATTTAAAGTTATTTGTCCTTAAGTGCATAGCAGACGAAACCTTGCCCAAATGCATCATCAAAACAGACAAGACCTGGGATAGGAAAATATTGAACGTGGAACAGTCATGCAATAAGGACCAATGTATACACCAAGACAAGATAACTTCCTTGTGCTCTAAAATAAGTATAACATGAATCTACGTTTATTATAATTCAACTGAAATATGGTCTAATAAAGCAATGAATATTTGTAAAAGGTAAATATCAACGCTGGATGTATTGCCATAATAGAACTGTTCTGTGTGTTAATCAATTGGCAGGTATCAAATTTCATAATGATCGATTTGAAAACACGGTAATGCGCAATATTTCATATATATGCCTCCATATATTCCAAACTCGTCTAAATACATTGGCATTGAGTGTCTACGTTGAACAATAAAAATGGAAGTTTTGCAAATTGTTGTATTAGTTATCATAAATGTTTTCTGTAAGTACATCGTTTTTGTTTGCTTTGTTTTCCAAACTTAAAATAACAGAAAATAACATACTAGCTCGTTGTGAGCAATAACCATAATAAGCTTACTTTTTTGCTAACTTCAGCTAAATTTCAAAGTGTTTTTGTATTACTCGTGTGACGTTTTTTCCATTTAGATCAAAACAAGGTTAATGTAATGACTCATTTTAATACATATGTCTGTAAAGCTTTCTTGTCATTTCAGATTGCTGGACTTTTAACTACGGGACATGTCCCTGTTATTTTTAAGGAATAACATATTCCATGCAAAAAAGTTAATATAAAATCTCCAAAACTGGACAAGAAACTAATATGGTCATCTTCATACTATCATCGACATCCAACGTCATCTAGTAGTTCGGATATGTCATTACTTGTTGACTCGGTATTTCTTAGGATCCCGCTAAGAAGGCATATCGCTAGGGGCCACAGAAAGTTTACCTTAAGAAGGCATCGAATTAAATATAAATCTTCAAAGAAGACCAGATTAGCTTAAAAATATTATTTAAAATAGTGCAAATGAAACGCAAAAAAGAAAACCCTTTTATTCAAGTTTAAAATGTATCTGTTGATAATGTTTTTTAAAGGTGAAATTAACACTGAAAAAAATTCTTCCCCTTTAAAAGGAAGCGATGACATCAGTTATAAAATAAAACTTTTCATTTCAAATATCAGATGCTGACGCAACAATATGTAGGACCTCATTCGGCTTGAAGGACTGTTCCTATGGATGTTGTACACACGAAATAACAAGAGTAGTCTCCTGCTGTGGGCCAGGTACTTCGGTGTTAGTTATTACCATGGTCCCCACTGTTCTCTTTGTATTCGCTATGATCACAACTGCCTGCGTCTTCTCTCACAAGGCATCAAGGAAGATTGGATCATCATACATTGGTTAATCAGGTATCTTTGTTCGTTACGTTTATTCTTGCTTTATTATATGCTTTCCGTCGGTTTATAGAGATTTATCAGTGAAATAGAATTGATATTGTTCTGTTTCAAACAGTGAAAATATGATTTTGATATGTTTCACTGTTTTGAAAATTAACCCCATACTCACATCCAAATCAAAATTCAGCGCGTACAGAGCTTGGACACAATATAAACGACGTCATTTCCGAAAGTTCGCATACAATTAAAATTGCTCTTCCGAAAAATGCAATTGTACATGTCATTTCGTATCCTTTTTATGCATATGATAAAGCTAAAACAGATCAATTGCAGTGTAAATTCGCAATGTATTTTACCTCGTGAACACAAAAAGTGAATATTACATTCGTGGATGTGCCTCTCGTGAAATATAACTATTGGTGCTCACTCGGTGAAATATTTTACGATCTTACACTGAAACAACAATTATCCCCTATCTACTATACATATGATCCTGTTTAGTTTCACTATAACGTTTTACCTGTTAAGTTTCATTTTACGTGTGTTCCTGTCGAGTTTTATTATATATCTACTTGTGTCTAGTTTTATTACGTTTCCATAAAGCACACGCATGGCATAATTCTCGACAAATGTTAATTTTAGTCATGACTTCCCCGTAAAGGGTTACTCGTGTTTAGTTGAAGAAAGCTCTCACTTTCAATAATTATTGTTTTGCAAAACAAACCAGCAAATAAACGAGTACATAACTACACACATTTCTTGATTGTTGAAGACATATGGTACATGAATAAATGCACCCAATTGTATGTAGGAATATTCTAATAATTAAATATTTGACGTTTTCAGGTGAGTCCAAAATACGAGCGTCCAATTGACGACCAGACTTATAGCAACTTTTATGGAGGTCGTGAGGAGTACTCGTCACGGAAAGAATCCTCAAAAGTGAAGTTTTAAAGCCAGCTTGTGTCGTGTCATTGGTGCCAATTACAATTGAACACATATGTACTTATTACTATTAGTAGTTTATTTTGTCTCTTGTTTATGACATTTTTAACGTTAAGAATGAAACTAAAATTTCGTAAATATGTATTTCATATCAAGAAAATTGAATCAAATTGTGTTTTTGTATAAATGAAGTTACAAACACATTTTCATATATAAATCTTTCTCTTTCAACCCGTACTTAAAGGTAATATATTTGAGTAAATGGTATACAATCGGTGTAATCTTAATGTTATTTAAGAATAAAAGAGGCAAATGCGCCAAACCACAGCTGTTTCATATTGGCGTCGGGTCCAGTCCAAACTGTGATACCAAGTATATTTGATGTGTCGTCTGTCGGCGCCATATATTGTCGAACTATATCAATTCCTTGAACTTGATCATTTTTTTCTGATAATCTTACTTCATTCTTGATTGATTTCAAATTGGTACTGCTTCCGATAAAAACTACTTGTTTAATTTTGCAAGTATTGGTCGATGCTGGGACAAGTGTGATGTTGTGAACAATTATACAAGTTTTAACCCACAGTGAACTCATATTTGGCAGATCGTATTCCAAGGCAATGACCTCAACATTTATTGATATCTGTGTTGTTTTGAACGTTGTGTCTCCCGTTAACTCTACTTGTGCGTTTAACGAGAGTCGTTTCTAAAACATCAGTTTTCTCGGCTGTACGGGCAATCCACTAGCGCACAGTTCCATTGATGTGTAGTTGGTAAAATATTATAACTTCTCTATATGGAAGATGTTACTAAGAGGAGGTATTGTATTTATCATGTGATTTAAACAATACTAGATTTTGCTTATATTATCAGAAACAGTAGCATACTAAAGCATGGTTTCTTCCATGATTAGGTCAATCCCTACCCACAGATAACCACCCAAACCTCTGCCCAGCCACTGTTCTGACAATATCAGCACCTAATACTGTGTAAGAATGTAAATTTGTTAGGAAATGTTATTCAGCCCTCCAACACAATATAGTATAAACCTCAGCCGCACCAACCCCTTTCGCACAACTACATTGTATATACGTATGAACATTGAACGGTTTCCCGTTTATTTCTGTTTTCCGGTACTTCCACCGACCCCTTTCATTACCATTTTTTTCTTCTGTTGTTAACTCACACCGGAAGTATCTTAACTGAAATGCCTGCGATTTATTTGGCTGACGCGTTATCGTGTGAGTCTATGTAATGGCAGGGTTACGCACAGTTCCTACATGATACCATTGTTATTTGTAATGAATGGTCATTGACTTTTTAAGTTTTCCAATTTTTTTAAAAGTCAGATTATTTTAAATAAGAACAACAACATCATACCAAACGCTTTTCCTGATCTTTGATGAATCGGGTCATAAGGTTCGCAAACCAAAATATAAAAAACCGTAGCCTGATAGTTTAAGGACAAGGTATTTAATACCAATAAAATGTGCTCAAAGATTTCTAAAAACGGAATTAGACTAACGTTTTTTTTAGTATCTTCATGTTTCCCTTTTCTTTAATCAGTTTAAAGAATTGTTTGTTTATAAAAGTTGTTTTTTATCAAACATATTTAATAGTTTTATTTCACAATAATACTGTTGGCTGGTCCAATTTAATCACGTGATCCTCCATGGTACAGCATTGAGACCTATTCCAAACTGACGTCACCGTTTCCACGCGACGTTAATTAAGGTTAAATGGAATTGGATGCAGCTCAGGTGTAGTCTGATATCCTTGATGGTTGGGCTGACTTTTAGGTGTTCTTTAGAAGAACGAAAATTTTAAATGTTTACTCCTTCATACAGACTAGCGGATCTACCCTGGAAACAACCTTATGGTGATCAACGTATCTTTTTGGTCCAATAAGAAGGCAGTATACTTCATATAAGACAATACATTTACCAGAAATCTGCCGTTGTTTATTTTAATAGTTTGCACCCAGTGCGTTTTTTTTTGTTATACTTTATCATGTTGTAGCATGTAGCATAGTTTCTTTATCATTTTTTATTCTTCATTGTATTCAAATCGATTTGTGCTCTGATGTGGAATATATATTTTATTTAAGTAAGGTTTTTCTCGTATAGATAAATGTAGGGCCAAGTCTAAGGTTATGGTAACCCCCAGAAAACTCGTGTTTCAATGACCGTTCCAAGGTAATCCCACCATGTATCGGTAACGTTATGAGTGTGTAATCTGTATGCGGTGTTTATATTTGTGTATGCGGTGTTTATATTTGTGTATGCGGTGTTTATATTTGTGTATGTGGTGTTTATATTTGTGTATGTGGTGCTTATATTTGTGTATGCGGTGTTTATATTTGTGTATGTGGTGTTTATATTTGTATATGCGGTGTTTATTGTGTGTATGCGGTGTTTATTGTGTGTATGCGGTGTTTATATTTGTGTATGCGGTGTTTATTGTGTATGCGGTGTTTATTGTGTATGCGGTGTTTATTGTGTATGCGGTGTTTATATTTGTGTATGCGGTGTTTATATTTGTGTATGCAGTGTTTATATTTGTGTATGCGGTGTTTATATTTGTGTATGCGGTGTTTATATTTGTGTATGCGGTGTTAATTGTATATGCGGTGTTTATTGTGTATGGGGTGTTTATATTTGTGTATGCGGTGTTTATATTTGTGTATGCGGTGTTTATTGTGTGTATGCGGTGTTTATATTTGTGTATGCGGTGTTTATATTTGTGTATGCGGTGTTTATATTTGTGTATGCGGTGTTTATTGTGTACATGCAGTGTTTATTGTGTATGCGGTGTTCATTGTGTATGTGGTGTTTATATTTGTGTATGCGGTGTTTATTGTGTGTATGTGGTGTTTATATTTGTGTATGCGGTGTTTATTGTGTGTATGCGGTGTTTTTATTTGTGTATGCGGTGTTTATATTTGTGTATGCTGTGTTTATTGTGTGTATGTGGTGTTTATTTTTGTGTATGTGGTGTTTATTGTGTCTTTTGTCATTGTCGTTTTGACCCTTGTCGTATGTCTCTAAACAGGGTTTATTTTTAACTTTCAACAACGGGGCTTGCCACTGTATTTTCATTGTATAATTAATAAATGTTAATGTAAGTGTGACTCTGTGCTATTGTTATCCGGTCTAAAACCGAAATAAATTATGAAGTAATTCATTGAACGTACCAAGACGTTATCCCAATATCATTGCATCAATCGATATTTTGCTCCTTTTGGGAAGGGACTAGTAACATAGGGCGATTCCCGAAATACTTTGACAGGATCTAAGTCACGACAGGGAATTATCGGAACCATATTACCCCTTATGCTTCGAAAATGCTCCAATGCGACTTCCGTTGAGGGGCAAATTAGTTGAAATGGAGGTCAACGGTTATTCTGGTCTGAGGTTTGTACAGGTGAAGCAAAAAAACCCAGCGAACACAGTGTCACATTTTGACTCTATATTGTGTCAAATGTTCTGAACAAAAAACCCCCATCTAATTGTCTGGAATTCGCATAACTAGCTATAGGTAATGTTGACACCGTTAACATTATTCGTTCTTATCAATGTCCTCTATATACAGGCTGTTTTACCTACTACCCTCTTTAAACTGGCTGTTCTGACCAGTGGCCTCTACTTACAGGCAATTACCCTGCACTAATGGGCTATTCTTACCACCACCTTCTACTTACAGGCTGTTCTCACCACTGATATCTACTTACAAACAGTTTTTACCAAGTGATCTACTTACAGCATGTTCTTACCATTGCCCTTACATACGGGTTGACTGTTCATACAACTGCCATCTACTCACAGGCTACTACCCTCTACTTGTGTACAGGCTGTTCTGACCACTTCCGTCTACTAACAGACTGTTCTTTCCACTACTCTCTTCTTTCAGGTTTTTTACCACTGCCATCTACATACAGGCGGCTCCTAACACTGCCCTTTACCTACAGGTTGTTCGTACCATTATAATCTCCTTACCACTATATTCTACTTACATGTTACTACCATCCACTTACAGGCTATTCAGACTTCTACCGTCTACTAACAGACTGTTTTTTCCACTACTCTTTACTCACAGGTTGTTCTTACCACTATCCTCTACTTCATGTTGTTCTTACCACTTTCCTCTACTTTCATGTTGTTCTTACCACTATTCTCTACTTACAGGCTGTTCTCTCCACTACCCTCTACTTAAACGTTGTTCTTACCACTATCACTTACTAAAAGGCAACTACCCTCTACTTAAAGATCGTTCTTACCACTACCATTACCTTGAAGGCTAATACCCTCCACTTAAAGGTTATTGTTACCGCTAGCCTCTACTTACAGGCTGTTCTTATTACAAACCGTCACTACCAGGCTGTTCTTACCAGTACCCTACAATTACAGGCTCGTTTTACCATTTCTCTCCACTCACAGGCTCTACTTACCACTACCCTACACTTACAGACTGTTCTTATTACTACCCTCCACGTTCAGGCCGTTCCTTTTACAAATCTTTACTTACAGGCAGTTCTTATTACTTCCATCCACTAAAGGCTACTACCAATTACTTAAAGGCTATTCTTACCACTACTCTCAAATTACAGGCTGTTCTTATTACTACCCGCCACTTACAGACTGTTCTTACTACTACCCTCAACTAACGGACTGTTCTTTCCACTACCCTCCACTAACGGACTGTTCTTTCCACTACCCTCCATTAACAGGTTGTTCTTATCACTACCCTCCACTAACAGGCTGTTCTTATCACTACCCTCAACAAACGGACTGTTCTTTCCACTACCCTCCACTTACGGACTGTTCTTTCCACTACCCTCCATTAACAGGCTGTTCTTATTACTACCTTCCACTAACAGGCTGTTCTTATCACTACCCTCAACTAACGGACTGTTCTTTCCACTACCCTCCACTTACGGACTGTTCTTTCCACTACCCACCACTAACAGGCTGTTCTTAACACTACCCTCCACATACTGGCTGTTCTTACCACTACCCTCCACTTACAGGCTGTTCTTCTTATTAAATACTTTCACTTACAGGCTGTTCTTACCATTTCCCTCCACTAAAGGCCACTATCGTCTTAAAGACTGCTCTTACCACTACTCTCCACTTACAGGCTGTTTTTATTACTAACCTTTACTTACAGGCTGTTCTTACAACTACCCTCCACTAACAGACTGTTCTTTCCACTACCCACCACTTACAGGCTGTTTTTATCACTACCCACCACTTACAGGCTGTTCTTATCACTACCCATCCACTTACTGGCTGTTTTTACCACTACTCTCCACTTACAGGCTGTTCGTACCACTACTCTCGTCTTACAAGCTGTTCTTACCACTACTCCCCACTTAAAGGCTGTTCGTACGACTACTCTCCACTTAGAAGCTGTTCTTTCCACTGCCCTCTATGTACCGACTACTACCATCTTCTAACAGGCTGTTCTTACCTTTGCCCTCTTCTAACTGGCCGTTTTACCACTTACCTCTACTTACAGGATATTTTACAACTACTCTCTATTTACTAGCTATTCTTACCACTATCCTCTCCTTCCATGCTGTTCTTACCACTACCAGGTCCGTAGTAGGACCAAAAACGATGTGAAAGGCGGGATAGAGCGATGAAGCCGCGAAAACGCTAGGGTGATTCTGTTATAGTTTCCTTGACCAAGGTCACACAGAGCGTGTAATGTTTCCCCTGACCGAGGCCACACTGAGCGTGTAATAGTTGCTATGACCGAGGTCACACTGTGTGTGTTAAAGTTTTCCTGACCGAGGTCACACCTAGCGTGTAATAGTTCCCATGACCGAGGTAACTCTAAGCGTATTTAGTTTCCCTGACAGTGGTCACATTGAGCGTGCAATAGTTTCCCTGACCGAGGTCACACTGAGCGTGCAATAGTTTCCATGACCGCAGTCACACTGAGCATGCAATAGTTTCCATGACCGAGGTCACACTGAGCGTGCAATAGTTTCCCTGACCGCAGTCACACTGAGCGTGCAATAGTTTCCATGACCGAGGTCACACTGAGCGTGCAATATTTTCCATGACCGAGGTCACACTGAGCGTGCAATAGTTTCCATGACCGAGGTCACACTTCGCATGCAATAGTTTCCCCGACCGAGGGCACAATGAGCGTGCAATAGTTTCCCTGACCGAGGTCACACTGAGCGTGCAATAGTTTCCCTGACCGAGGTCACACTGAGCGTGCAATAGTTTCCCTGACCGCAGTTACACTGAGCGTGCAATAGTTTCCATGACCGAGGTCACACTGAGCGTGCAATAGTTTCCCTGACTGCAGTCACACTTCGCATGCAATAGTTTCCATGACCGAGGTCACACTGAGCGTGCAATAGTTTCCATGACCGAGGTCACACCTAGCGTGTAATAGTTTCCATGACTGCAGTCACACTTCGCATGCAATAGTTTCCATGACCGAGGTTACACTGAGCGTGCAATAGTTTCCATGACCGAGGTCACACTGAGCGTGCAATAGTTTCCATGACCGAGGTCACACTGAGCGTGCAATAGTTTCCCTGACCGCAGTCACACTGAGCGTGCAATAGTTTCCCTGACCGCAGTCACACTGAGCGTGCAATAGTTTCCATGACCGCAGTCACACTGAGCGTGCAATAGTTTCCCTGACCGCAGTCACACTGAGCGTGCAATAGTTTCCATGACCGAGGTCACACTGAGCGTGCAATAGTTTCCATGACCGAGGTCACACTGAGCGTGCAATAGTTTCCATGACCGAGGTCACACTTCGCATGCAATAGTTTCCCCGACCGAGGGCACAATGAGCGTGCAATAGTTTCCCTGACCGCAGTCACACTTCGCATGCAATAGTTTCCCTGACAGTGGTCACAATGAGCGTGCAATAGTTTCCCTGACCGCAGTCACACTGAGCGTGCAATAGTTTCCCTGACTGCAGTCACACTTCGCATGCAATAGTTTCCATGACCGCAGTCACACTGAGCGTGCAATAGTTTCCCTGACTACAGTCACACTTCGCATGCAATTGTTTTCCTGACCGCAGTCACACTGAGCGTGCAATAGTTTCCCTGACTGCAGTCACACTTCGCATGCAATAGTTTCCATGACCGCAGTCACACTGAGCGTGCAATAGTTTCCCTGACCGCAGTCACACTGAGCGTGCAATAGTTTCCATGACCGAGGTCACACTGAGCGTGCAATAGTTTCCATGACCGAGGTCACACTGAGCGTGCAATAGTTTCCCTGACCGCAGTCACACTGAGCGTGCAATAGTTTCCATGACCGAGGTCACACTGAGCGTGCAATAGTTTCCCTGACCGCAGTCACACTGAGCGTGCAATAGTTTCCATGACCGAGGTCACACTGAGCGTGCAATAGTTTCCCTGACCGCAGTCACACTGAGCGTGCAATAGTTTCCCTGACCGAGGTCACACTGAGCGTGCAATAGTTTCCCTGACCGCAGTCACACTGAGCGTGCAATAGTTTCCATGACCGAGGTCACACTGAGCGTGCAATAGTTTCCCTGACCGAGGTCACACTGAGCGTGCAATAGTTTCCATGACCGCAGTCACACTGAGCGTGCAATAGTTTCCATGACCGAGGTCACACTGAGCGTGCAATAGTTTCCCTGACCGCAGTCACACTGAGCATGCAATAGTTTCCATGACCGAGGTCACACTGAGCGTGCAATAGTTTCCCTGACCGAGGTCACACTGAGCGTGCAATAGTTTCCATGACCGAGGTCACACTGAGCGTGCAATAGTTTCCCTGACAGTGGTCACACTGAGCGTGCAATAGTTTCCATGACCGAGGTCACACTGAGCGTGCAATAGTTTCCCTGACCGCAGTCACACTGAGCGTGCAATAGTTTCCATGACCGAGGTCACAATGAGCGTGCAATAGTTTCCCTGACTGCAGTCACACTTCGCATGCAATAGTTTCCCCGACCGATGTCACAATGAGCGTGCAATAGTTTCCCTGAGCGAGGTCACATTGAGAATGTAATAGTTTCCCTGACCGAGGTCACACTGAGCGTGCAATAGTTTCCATGACCGCAGTCACACTGAGCGTGCAATAGTTTCCCTGACCGCAGTCACACTGAGCGTGCAATAGTTTCCATGACCGAGGTCACACTGAGCGTGCAATAGTTTCCATGACCGAGGTCACACTGAGCGTGCAATAGTTTCCATGACCGAGGTCACACTTCGCATGCAATAGTTTCCCCGACCGAGGGCACAATGAGCGTGCAATAGTTTCCCTGACCGCAGTCACACTTCGCATGCAATAGTTTCCCTGACAGTGGTCACAATGAGCGTGCAATAGTTTCCCTGACCGCAGTCACACTGAGCGTGCAATAGTTTCCCTGACTGCAGTCACACTTCGCATGCAATAGTTTCCATGACCGCAGTCACACTGAGCGTGCAATAGTTTCCCTGACTACAGTCACACTTCGCATGCAATTGTTTTCCTGACCGCAGTCACACTGAGCGTGCAATAGTTTCCCTGACTGCAGTCACACTTCGCATGCAATAGTTTCCATGACCGCAGTCACACTGAGCGTGCAATAGTTTCCCTGACCGCAGTCACACTGAGCGTGCAATAGTTTCCATGACCGAGGTCACACTGAGCGTGCAATAGTTTCCATGACCGAGGTCACACTGAGCGTGCAATAGTTTCCCTGACCGCAGTCACACTGAGCGTGCAATAGTTTCCATGACCGAGGTCACACTGAGCGTGCAATAGTTTCCCTGACCGCAGTCACACTGAGCGTGCAATAGTTTCCATGACCGAGGTCACACTGAGCGTGCAATAGTTTCCCTGACCGCAGTCACACTGAGCGTGCAATAGTTTCCCTGACCGAGGTCACACTGAGCGTGCAATAGTTTCCCTGACCGCAGTCACACTGAGCGTGCAATAGTTTCCATGACCGAGGTCACACTGAGCGTGCAATAGTTTCCCTGACCGAGGTCACACTGAGCGTGCAATAGTTTCCATGACCGCAGTCACACTGAGCGTGCAATAGTTTCCATGACCGAGGTCACACTGAGCGTGCAATAGTTTCCCTGACCGCAGTCACACTGAGCATGCAATAGTTTCCATGACCGAGGTCACACTGAGCGTGCAATAGTTTCCCTGACCGAGGTCACACTGAGCGTGCAATAGTTTCCATGACCGAGGTCACACTGAGCGTGCAATAGTTTCCCTGACAGTGGTCACACTGAGCGTGCAATAGTTTCCATGACCGAGGTCACACTGAGCGTGCAATAGTTTCCCTGACCGCAGTCACACTGAGCGTGCAATAGTTTCCATGACCGAGGTCACAATGAGCGTGCAATAGTTTCCCTGACTGCAGTCACACTTCGCATGCAATAGTTTCCCCGACCGATGTCACAATGAGCGTGCAATAGTTTCCCTGAGCGAGGTCACATTGAGAATGTAATAGTTTCCCTGACCGAGGTCACACTGATTGTGTAAAAGTTTACCTGGCCGAGGTCACACCTAGTGTGTAATTGTTTCCATGACCGAGGCCACACTAAGCGTGTTATGTCTATGTTAGCCAAGTACCCACCTAGCGTGTAATAGCTTTTATGATGAATGTCAAGTTTTAATGATCGTCAATTTTGACCACAAAACTGTTTTAAGTAACATATTTAAAACAAATGCATTTTTTAAAAAGGCATTGGTTAAAGTTTGAGTCATACCTTTATTTCTGACATCATTTTGTGCTAAATTTATGAATTTAGAAACAAGAAAAGCTTTGATAAGGAAAACAAACAGTTTTTAGCTTTTTCCTGTGGTCGAAAAGCTGGATCAAAAACTCATCTTTCCCATTGCACAAAGCTTTGACTTTTTTATTTGTATAAACATAAGTTTCAAATGCATGAATGCGAATGTTCGTATACTAAATTTTAACTGACAATTGGCCTAATACAACGATCAATATTTGTGAAAGATATTTTTTTTTAGCTAAATGTATTGTCAAAAGTGTGTTTTTATCAATAGGCTAGTATCATATTTCATAATGATCGATTTGAAAACTCATTGCTGCACAGTATCTCACATGCTTGCTTTTCATAACTTCAAAACTCGATTAAATACGAGGACATCGATTGTCTACTTAAAACAATAAAAATGGAAGTTTTGCAACTTATTGTATTAGTGATATACATGAATGTTTTGTGTATGTACATCTTTTTTGTTTGCTTTGTTTTTCAAACTTAAAAGACAATATAATACCATACTAACTCTTTTCTCGCGTTAACCATAATAAGCTTCCTTTGTTTCTTCCTCAACTAAAAGGTCTTTTTTTGATAACTCGTTTTGACGAGGTTTCCATTTAAATCCATTCAAAGTTTAAGTAATGACATTTTTGATATATATTTTCCCAGGAATACCTGTTTGTTCTTTGTCTGTTCAACTTTTTTGTTATTTCATTATGCTGAACTTTTAAGTACGGGACATGTCGCTGTTATTTTTAGGCAATAACATATTCAATGCAAACAAGTAGGTACAAAATAAATAAGACTTGATTTGATTCTAGTGATATCACAAATTTCGTTCAATGATTCGTTGTTATACTTATAGTTTGTTTTAGCTAAGAATCACATACTTGAAAGCATTTCCTTCGCATTTCAACACTTTCTTAACCGAATTGACGATAGTAAACTATTAGTGTAATGTCTGCTGTCTTCGGGTGATGTGTGTCTCTCGTTTAATGTATGTTGTCGTGTGGCGGTGTCTGTCTCTCGTTAAATGTATGTTGTCGTGTGGCGGTGTGTGCCTCTCGTTTAATGTATGTTGTCTTGTGGCGGTGTGTACTCTCGTTTAATTTATGTTGTCGTGTGGCGGTGTGTAACTCTCGTTTAATGTATGTTGTCGTGTGGCGGTGTCTGTCTCTCGTTAAATGTATGTTGTCGTGTGGCGGTGTGTGCCTCTCGATTAATGTATGTTGTCGTGATGCTGTGTCTGTCTCTCGTTTAATGTATGTTGTCGTGTGGCGGTGTGTGTCTCTCGTTTAATGTATGTTGTAGTGTGGCGGTGTGTGTCTCTCGTTTAATGTATGTTGTCGTGTGGCGGTGTCTGCCTCTCGTTTAATGTATGTTTTCGCGTGGCTGTGTTTGCCTCTCGTTTAATGTATGTTGTCATGTGGCGTTGTCTGCCTCTCGTTTAATGTTTGTTGTCATGTTGCGGTTTGTGTCTCTCGTTTAATGTATGTTGTCGTGTGGCGGTGTGTGCCTCTTGTAAAATGTATGTTTTTATGTGGCGGTGTGTGTACTCTCGCTTAACGTATGTTGTCGTGTGGCGGTGTGTGGTTCTCGTTTAATGTATGTTGTCGTGTGGCTGTGTGTGTCTCCCGCTTAATGTATGTTGTCGTGTGGCGGTGTGTGTTTCTCGTTTAATGTTTGTTGTCTTGTTGCGGTGTCTGTCCCTCGTTTAATGTTTGTTGTCGTGTTGCGGTGTGTGTCTCTCGTTTAATGTATGCTGTCGTGTGGCGATGTGTGTCTATCGTTGAATGTTTTTTTGTCGTGTGTTGGTGTGTGTCTATCGTTTAATGTATGTTGTCATGGGGCGGTGTGTGTCTCTCGTTTAATGTATGTTGTCGTGTGGCGATTTGTGTCTCTCGTTTAACTTATGTTGTCGTGTGGCGATTTGTGTCTCTCGTATAATGTATGTTGTCGTGTGGCGTTGTGTGTCTCTCGTTTAATGTATGTTGTCGTGTGGCGTTGTCTGTCTCTCGTTTAATGTATGTTGTCGTGTGGCGGTGTGTGTCTCGTTTAATGTATGTTGTCGTGTGGCGGTGTCTGTCTATCGTTTAATGTATGTTGTCGTGTGGCGGTGTGTGTCTCTCGTTTAATGTATGTTGTCGTGTGGCGTTGTGTGCCTCTCGTTTAATGTATGTTGTCGGGTGGCGGTGTGTGCCTCTCGTTTAATGTATGTTGTCGTGTGGCGGTGTGTGTCTCTCGTTTAATGTATGTTGTCGCGTGGCGGTGTGTGTCTCTCTTTTTATGTATGTTATCTTGTGACGGTTTGTGTCTCTTGTATAATGTTTGTTGTCGTGTGGCGGTGTGTGTCTTTCGTACAATGAATGTTGTCGTGTGGCGGTGTGTGTGTCTCGTTTAATGTATGTTGTCGTGTGGCGGTGTATGTCTCCCGTTTAATGTATATTGTCGTGTGGCGGTGTGTGTCTCTTGCTTAATGTCTGTTGTCTTGTGGCGGTGTGTGTCTTTCGTTAAATGTTTGTTGTCTTGTTGCGGTGTTCTCGTTTAATGTTTGTTGTCGTGTGACGGTGTGTGTCTCTCGTTTAATGTATGTTGTCATGTGGCGGTGTCTGTCTCTCGTTAAATGTATGTTGTCGTGTTGCAGTGTGTGTCTCTCGTTTAATGTATGTTGTCGTGTGGCGGTGTGTGTCTCTCGTTTAATGTATGTTGTCGTGTGGCGGTGTGTGTCTCTCGTTTAATGTATGTTGTCGTGTGGCGGTGTGTGTCTCTCGTTTAATGTATGTTGTCGTGTGGCGGTGTGTGTCTCTCGTTTAATGTATGTTGTCGTGTGGCGGTGTCTGTCTCTCATTTAATGTATGTTGTCGTGTGGTGGTGTGTGTCTCTCGTTTAATGTATGTTGCCATGTGGCGGTGTCTGTCTCTCGTTTAATGTATGTTGTCATGTGGCGGTTTGTGTCTCTCGTTTAATGTTTTTTGTCGTGTGGCGGTGTGTGGTTCTCGTTTAATGTCTGTTGTCGTGTGGCGGTGTGTGTCTCTCGTTTTATGTTTGTTGTCGTGTTGCGGTGTGCTTCTCTCGTTTAATGTCTGTTGTCTTGTGGCAGTGTGTATCTCTCGTTTAATGTTTGTTGTCTCTTGTGGCGTTGTTTGTCTCTCGTTTAATGTGAGTGTCTTGTGGCAGTGTGTATCTCTCGTTGCTGTCGTGTGGCGATGTGTGTTTCTCTTAAACCACTTAAACATTTTTCTGATTGAATTTACAATTACTCACCATTTAGCTGGATATATGTATAACAAAGCATCATAGGTTGCTACAACATATTGAACAGATAAATGGCGACGATTAGAGAGTCTGTATTTTATAGTTACATAATATATTTAAATATTCAAAATTGAAGTTCGTTTGCATGTCGGTTTGTTTTTAACATTAGTGTTGTTTGTTGTCCTTCACCTTAACCCTGTCGGTCGCAAATTAGGGACTAAGTCTTCAATGACACGATAATTAAATGACACGTTCTATTGTTAAGATGTGTGCACCCTTCATTACCTTTTTTGATACGCATGGACAATTCAAATTCTTAATTGGATGCAAACATTTCTAAAATATAGTCGGATGCTTAAACAAGCCAATTATTCATATTTCAATATTGTTGATGATATCTATGCTAAGCATTTTAAAAGGCAAGTTACTAGATTAAGTTTACTTAACATACAGTGTAATTTATTCACATCAGTTTCGGATAATCAGAAAAAAATAATGAATTACAAAAGTCTGATATCAGTTCAAGTGCATTTGCTTGACTAAATTGTAATCTAAACATATATTACAGTGCGAGCACAAAAATATAATCAGTCATATACTTAGTCATACAGTCTCTTAAACTGAACTCTTCACATTGTCATCGACAACCAACTTTCTCTAGTACTTAGGGTTGGTCATTACATGGTGACGGGGTGTTTCTTAGGATCCGCTGAAAATTTGGATTGGTCATTACATGGTGACGGGGTGTTTCTTAGGATCCGCTGAGAAGGCATATCCCGAGGGGCCACAGTACCTTACAGAGGCATCGAATTTAACATCAATTTTCAAAGAAGACCAGATAAGCTTTAAAATAGTATTTGAAATAGTACAAATAACGAAACGAAAAACACTGTGCATCCAGAGCCGCTGGAAGGTAAGCGAACGAGTGTTTCGAATAGAAAAGTAGGAAAAACTTTAGCTCCTTCTTAATTCTATATAAGATTATACTCGGTATCTTTAATCGGAACTATTGTTTTCGACATTTATTCATCCTTATTGGTATATTAAAACAATGGTATTAATTGTAGTGAATCTTATTTGGGAGTGAAAGTGTATCTTTAAATATTCAAGCTGGAGCTTTTCGGTTATATGTCAACAATAATTTATGGTGTTTCATTTACATCTCCTTATCTCTCGCGTTCATAGAATAATCCAATTTATTGCAATTTACTCTATATAAGTAACACGGTTTTGTCAAATCCTTTATTGACAATCCGACTTAATGTTTACAGCGTTAAGAAAAAAATCCGGTCACATGCCTATCCAATACACATTGTTTCGCTAAGGTTACACCACGAAACGTCTTTAAGTCAATTGTTTCAGAAATCCAATCTTTTCAGGTTTAGAATGTATCTGTTGATGAAGAGTTACAAAGGTAATATTGACACTGAACACTTTTCCCTCACTTTAAATGGTAAAGATGACATCAGTTATAAAATACAACTTTTTCATTTAAATATCAGATGCTGACGCAACAATATGTAGGACCTCATTCGGCTGGAAGGACTGTTCATATGGATGTTGTACAAATGAAAACACCAAAATAGTCTCCTGTTGTGGGCCAGATACTTCGGTGTTAGTTATTGCCATGGTTCCCACTGTTCTGTTTGTATTCATTATGATCACCATTGCCTGCTGCTTCTATAAGAAAGCGTCAAAAAAGGCGAAGGTCCATGCTGAAAGTATGGTTTCTTTGTTCTTTAAGTGTATTCCTGTTTTATTATATGCCTATCGTTCATTTATAGAGATTTATTAGTGGAAAAAAAAGATGTTTAACTGTTTCAAACAGTGAAAATAGGATTTTGATATGTTTGATTGCTTAAAAATATAAGCCCATACTCACGTCCTAATAAAACTACAACGCGTACAGGGCTGGGACACAATTTCAACGACGTCGTCGTTTCAGAAAAGACGTTAAGTTCACATACAATTTAAAACGCTCTTCGGAAAAAAAACTATCAAATATCATTTGATGAAATTTATACCTACGATTAAACTAAAAAAAAAGGTTTATTTCAGTATCAATTTGCAATGTCTTTTACTTCGTGTACACTAAAAGTAAATATTGCATACGTGGCAAGGGCACCCGTGAAATGTTTCTTTTAGTGCTTACTGGGTGAAATATTTTACGATTTTTTTCCTCTATCTGCTTTATATTAAATCCTGTTTGCTCGCGTCTAGTTTCATTAATTTAAATAAACCACACGCATGGCATAACTTTTGAAAAAAATGTTAATCTAAATCATGTATACCTCGTAAAGGTTTACTTATGCTTCGATTAAGAAATCTCACATTTACATTATGTTCACAAAACAAACCAGCAAATGAACGGGTACACAAATAAACTCATTTCTTAATTTTTGAGACATACAGTACACATTTATAAATTTTTATGCAGAAATTTTCTAATAATAGCATAGTTGACGTTTTCAGCTTAGTCCAAATAACCTGAAAAATGACGACCAGCTTTACATCGATGTTTATGGCAGAGATGAGAAGTACTCGTCACGGAAATGATGTTCTGAAGCCAGCCTGATTCGTGTCGTTGGTGCTATTTACACTTGAACACATATGTGCTAACTACTACTCGTTGTTTATTATATCTCTTGTTTACCACAGTTTTTGACGATTAGGATGAAACTAAATTCTGGTATATTGTATTGCATATCTAAAAGAAGATCGATACAACATAGATGTGTTTTAAGTAAATGAAATTACGACCACATTTTCAAAGTTTCATAGTTTATTTCAAATTCATAAAGGCCATAGGCCCATGAGCGTACAACAATTATGCATGTATACACATATCGTGACAATTCATAGATCAGTGGTCAAATATAATGTTATAGTTACAAAAATTTACAATACATTACACTATATTATTATATAATACAACACAAATATATATTATACTATGGTAGTATCACAGTGAGGAGACAGTGGTTGCTATATAGATATAAACTTATTAGATATGCTAAATATAAACAAACGTATTTTTTAATTCAAAAGCTTTACGTACATACATCAACAGTTTTTCTACATGTAGCTTTACTATCACTTGAAATAAGTTCAAAACATTTCGCAACATTTGGTCTTTTTCCAAGAATATTCACTGATGTATTGTTTTCTTAAATCATTATGCAATATACATTCTAACAGGAAATGAACCTCATCTTCGAGAATTTTACAAACTTGACATTTTCTTACATTAACAGGTACAGATTCAGGTTATTGTCATTTACCGGCCTTGATTTCTAGTCTATGTGATGAAAGTCTTGACCTCGTAAGAGCTTTCCGAAATTTACAATTTTAACGTCTCGTGTGCAAGACCCACAATCCTAACAGTTCAAGGTCACACTTAAAGTTTAAACATTATGTTATGCTGCACATATGCACATATAGTATAGATGTTTGTGTCCGGGCTGTAACTTTGTCATGCACATGTTTTAGAACATTAAGACTTGTTGCGTATAAGACCAACTCCTCTCCCTCAAAGGTCACGCCCACACTTACATGTTTTTCATTATAGTATACAACATATGCATTTACACTATAGTTGGTTCGGCTCCTTTTTCTTTATCATACATAGAGGGATGTGGCCATGCCCTTTATGGAGGAGATAATTCGCGCGACATTTTCAATAATGGTATAAGTATGACCAAAAATGACAAAAACTTCTACATTAAACATCTCTTCACATGAACAGAGGGGTTGATCAGTGGTTGATATTGTTACTAAAGACGCAGCAGTTTTGTCATAGCCCAATGCTGGCTGATTTACAGTTTTTTCAGCATCAACTGACTCTATATGATTTTAAAAGGTATTTTCAGACATACATCCTCGGAGCAATTTTTGTAAGTGAATGTAAGAATCGTGCGCATGCGGTTAATCCTGTAGGTAGAGAGCAGTTGTAAGAACAGCTTGTCACTTGAGGGTAGTGGTAAGAACAGCCTGTAAGAAGATGGAAGTAGCCTGTAAGTAGAGGGCAGTGGTAAGAACAACTAGCTGGCTGTGTTCTTTATTTGTGTTTACATTATCAACAAGGTCCGAAGAGATAGAAGATTTATTATCGGTAAACTATATGGAATTATCACGCCAATGTGTCAGAACCGCCCGAAATAAATTACCAAAACTGCTGAACAGCAACTTTCCCAACAACACGGGTACGAGCAAGTAAACGTTTCAGGAGTCTTGGAAATAATACTTCAAGTGGCGCTGTTTTGATTCAGATATAAATGACGGCAGGAAAAAAAACATTACATGGTCAGTGTGACCTGACCGAGGCCATACATAGCGTGTAATAGTTTCCCTGACCGGGGTCATTCCTAGCGTGTAATAGTTTCCCTGACCGAGGTCATTCCTAGCGTTAAGATGTTCCCCTGGCCGAAGTCATACCTAGTGTGTAATGGTGTTCCTTATGTCAAAAATAGCATGTTATAGTTTCACTGACTAAGGTCATACTGAGCATCCAAATATTTGCCTGAACACTAGACGTGTTATGGATTCCCTGACTGATATCTCACTTAGCGTGTAATGGTTACCTGACCGTGGTCACACTGGGCGTGTAATAGTCTCCCTGAACGAGGTCACACTGAGGGTGTTATGGTTTCCTTGACCGAGGTCACACCATGTATGTTATGGTTTCCCTGATCAAGGTCTCACTGAGTGTGTAGTGGTTTCTCTGACCGAGGTCACACTGAGCGTGAAATAATTTCCCTAACCGAGGTCACATTGAGCGTGTAATAATTTCCCTAACCGAGGTCACACTGAGATTGCAATAGTTTTCCTGACCGAGGTCACGCTGAGTATGTAATGGTTTCCCTGTCCGAGGGCACACTGAGCGTGTAATAGTATCCCTGACCGAGGTCATACTGAACGTGTAATAGTTCCCCTGACCGAGGACACAGTGAGCGTGCAATAGTTTTCCTGACCGAGGTCACATTGAGCTTGTTATAGTTTCCCTGACCGAGGTCACACTGAACGTGCAGGAGTTTCCCTGACCGAGGTCATACTGAACGTGTAATGATTTCCCCTCCAAAGTCACGCTGAGTATGCAATAGTTTCCATGACAGAGGTTACACTGAGTGTGTTATGTTTTTTTCTGACCGAGGTCATGCCTAGCGTGTAATGGTTTTCCTGACCGAGTTTATACCTCGGGTGTAATTGTTTCCCTGACCGAGGTCACACTTAGCCGGTAATAGTTTCCCTGAATGGGGTTATACATAGCGTGTAATGGATTCCCTGATCGAGGTCACACCTAGCGTGTAATAGTTTCCCTGATCGAAGTCACACTCAGCGTGTAATGGCTTACCTGACTGAGGTCATACTTAGCGTGTAATAGGTTCCGTAACCGGGGTTACGCTGAGCGTGTAGTGGTTTCCCTGACCGGAAGTAACACTGAGCTTGCAATAGTTGGTAACACCGAGGTCACAACGAGCAACTAACGTGTTATAGTTGTTATGACAGAGGTTAAACTGAGTGCGTAATTTAGCTTCCCTGAACTAAGTCACACTGAGTGAGTTATATTTGTTATGACCTATGTCATGAGCGTGTATATAAGAAATGAATTGCGGGATTGATGTCATTATCGAGGTATGAACGCAATTTGGTTGTTTGAATGCCGCACCGTACAAGAACAAATCGGCATGCACAGATGCATGTGTTGTGTAGCATTTCTGCGTTTAGCCACACTCATATGTATTCGGTCGTGCAAAGAATGCGGATGCTAGCATAACGCACTATTTGAATGGTGTTGGTGTATCAGCTTTTTTATACTCATACTCGGGATTACCCATTCGGCCAGTGCTCAGATAAGAGTGTTATTTATTTTAGGTTTTTAGAGCATAGTGCACAGAAAGAATGTTACCCTGGATAGAGCTACCCTGTTTCTTTAAGATGCACCAGTGAATAGCAAGCACTGTCACATGGGACCCCAATTTAACATCCCTCCAGGAGGAAGATTAGTAATTTTAGTGTTGCTGCGGGGAATCTAAGACCCCTTTTATGATTTAAATGGTGGCACATCGAGATTTTTTGTCACCTTAGTACAGATAATATTCTGCTTTATGACGTTCAAATCCAATGGGAGGAGATAGTATTAAATGGAATATGATATATCAAGTCATAACAACAAGAAAGCAAACCATTGTGGCTAGATCGAAAACTCATCTATCCTCTTGCGAAAAGCTTTGATTTATTTCTTTGTATAAACATATTTTTCCAACGGAATTTATTTGAGAAAGAATGAAATTACATCTGAAATTAATTGGGAGGTATTTAAGCAACTAAATGACAAAGATTAATATGTCATACGTTATACATTTCACTTCGTTTTATTTCACTCGTATAAACCTCTGAAATAGTCACACAACATACCATACTCACTGTTAACCTCAATTGTAAACTAATTTTCATTAAAACGGAATTCACATTGGAGCATTTTCAATACATAATACAATGTTGTGGTAACAGTGATTCTCTGTCATATTCCATTTCCATGGGTACCACCGTCCTTTTGGACTGAACATGTGTGGTAGAGATTTATTGTTATGGTAAAATATGTTGTAATTGGAAGCAAAACAGGGCTGACGCCATTACGCCTCATACAGAATGCCAGGGACCAAGCTTCAGTTAGGAATAATTATCGCACAGGAACACGTCTCTCGTATTTCTCTAGAAGATGGCTACACCGGGCTTCCTGTAAGAAGCTTTTGATGATTTTTGTGGGTAAATTCGAACCTCTTGGGCTAGGAAGCGTGTCATAGCCACTAACTTTGATATTCACTCCAGGCTGTCAGCCCACATGACCAGCCAAATGGCTTCAGTTGGAGTGTAATTCATTTGTGTAAGTACCTTTTTATATAGGATTTTGCAGTGCTTGGTTTGGCGTCGAATTCAAACAAAAAAAGCAAGCTCCATTCTCGTTACGGTATGTCCAGTCCAAGGGCGATCGATGCACCTAAAGGCGGATTAACATGTCCTTTCTTTCTTACGGTTTATCCAAAATAATGGTGATCGATGTTCCTGAAGACGGACAGTCCAGTCCTTTATTCCTTACTGAATGACAGACCAAAGGCGATCGATGCTCAACCACACGTACTATAAGGAATCGTTAGCCTTACAGTAAAGCCAGACCAATGGTGATCAATGCTAATATGGACCTATGGATCGATGGTCCGCAAGATGACCAATCAGTTTTATTGTCCCTTACAGTAGATCCAGGCCTAGGGCGAGCGATGCTTCACAAAACGGACGACCAGGTTACCTTTATCATTATGGTACAAAAACGGAGCTACTGGTCCCTTTCTCCGGCCTTAGATTTAGAGCAAGGGCGCGCGAAGCTCCACAAACCGAAAGTCTTTAGCTCTTTTTTCATTACGGATGATCCAGACCAGGGGTCAGCAATGCTCCACAAGACAGTTTTAGAGGTCCCTTTCTTGCGTTGTTTCCTGGCCAATCGCCAGTGACGCTCCACAAGACGGAATACTGGGGGTTAACTTTCGCTTAACGTTTGATCCTGACAAAGGCTAAGCGAATATCCATCAAACGTACTGACAGAATAGCTTTATCCTCCAAAAGACAAGGTCCCTGTTGCCTTACGGTAGACCCTAAGAAAAGCTATCGATGCGCCACAAGACGGAAAACCAGGCTCCTTTCCCATTGTGGTAGATCAAGACCAATGACAGGCGATGCTCCAAAATATTTTCAACATGAATCCCTTTCTACTTATGGAAAGTCCTTATCAAGGGCTAGTGATGCTTCACAAGACTGATTACCAGGGTATCTTTATATTTAAGGTAAGTGCAGACCAATGGCGAGCGATGTGTTTACGAAACTAACTACCTGATCCCATTCGCCTTACGGTAGATCCATATGTATGGACTTAACACCTACTTCAAATAACCAAAATCAAGGCATTATTTTGATGTATCATATGTATTTTGCTCGTCAAAAGATGGAATGTCGCTGTACTCATGTGCTACCTTGACAAAATAAAATGGGACTCTGTGTGTCAATGTGCTGTCAGGTACCGATCTTGTTAATACTTTTTAAGTAAACAACTGAAAATTGTGAAATATCCTCTCATTTCAAGACTTATCTTGAACATTGAAGCATTAAGACATTCATGCAATAAGGACCAGCGTATAAACAAAGACAAGATAACTTCCCTGTGCTATATAATAAGTATAACATGAATCTACGTTTATCATATTTCAATTGAAATATGGTCTAATACAGCGATTAACATTTGTGAAAGGTAAATATCGGCGCTGAATGTATTGCTAAAACTGTTTTATGCGTTTATCAAAAGGCAGGTATCAAATTTCATAATGATCGATTTGAAAACACGGTTCTGTGCAGAAATGCACATACATGCGTTCATAAATTCCAAACTCGTTAAAATACATTGGCATTGAGTGTCTACGTTGAACAATAAAAATGGACGTTTTGCAAGTTGTTGTATTAGTGATTATAAATGTTTTCTGTAAGTACATCGTTTTTGTTTGCTTTGTTTATTCAAACTTAAAATAAAAGATAATTCCATACTAGCTCGTTTTGAGCAATAACAATAATACACTTACTATTTTGCTTACTTCAACTAAATTTTACAAAGGTTTTTTTATTACTCGTTTGACGATTTTTCAATTTAAATCAATACATGGTTTAAGTAATGACTCATTTTGATAAGTTTATATGTGTTATGCTTTCTTATCATTTCATAATGCTGGACTTTTAACTACGGGACATGTCCCTGTTATGTTTTGGTAATAACATATTCTATGCAAAGAAGGTCGTATAAGATAAATAACACTTGATTTGTTTCATAGCGATAACACAATTTTCGTAAAATGATATATGGTTATTATTATAGTTTGTTAATGCTAACTTGCATATACACATACACATAGAAACACTTACCAATGACAATAGTTTGCCAAATAGTTTTATGCTTGTTGTCTTGGAACGGTTTGTGCCTCTCGTTTAATGCATTCTTGTGGCTATATGCGTCTTTTATTTAATGTATGTTGTCTTGTGGCTTTGTGTGTCTCTTGTTTTAATATCATGTGTTTTGTGCCGGTGTGTGTTTCTTGTTAAATGTTAACTGTCTTGTGGCGTTGTCCTCCTCTTGTTTTACACCTGTTGTCTTGTGGCGGTATGTGTCTGTAGTTGAATGGATGTTGCCTTGTGACCGTTTGATTGTCTCGTTTAATGTTTGTTGTCTTGTGGCGATGTGTGTCTCTCGTTTAATGTTTGTTGTCTTGTGGCCTTCTGTGTCTCTCGTTTAATGTTTGTTGTCTTGTGGCGTTCTGTGTCTGTCGGGTATTGTTTGTTGTCTTGTGCCGGTTTACGTCTCTCGGTTATTGTTTTTTGTCTGGTGCCGATGTCTGTCTTTCGTTTATGATAATGTTGATTGTCTCGTACCGCTTTGTGTCTCCCGTTTAATGTATGTTGTATTGTGCTGGTTTGTTGTCTTGTGGCGTTCTGTGTCTCTCGTTTAATGTTTGTTGGCTTGTGGCGTTCTGTGTCTGTCGTTTATTGTTTGTTGTCTTGTGCCGGTTCACGTCTCTCGATTGTTGTCTGGTGCCGGTGTCTGTCTTTCTTTAATATTAATTTGATTGTCACGTACCGGTTTGTGTCTCTCGTTTAATGTATGTTTTCTTGTGCCGGTTTGTGTCTCTCGTTTAATTTTTTTGTCTTGTGGCGGTGTCTGTTTCTTAATTAATACCTGATGTCTTGTGAAAGTGTATGTAACTCATTTAATGTATGATGTCTCATAGCGGCGTGTGTCTCTTTTTAAATGTTAGAAGTCTTACGGCGTACTATGTCCCTCGTTAAATGAGTTTTGTCTTGTGGCGATATGTGTCTCTCGTTTGATGTACTTTACCTTTAATGTTCCTGTCTGTAGTTTAAAAGATGTTACCTTGTGGCAGTTTGTGTATCTATTTTTGATGATGGAGTTCCGTGGCATAATATATGTGACTTATTTGTAAAAATAATACCTATTATCGACAGATCAATGAATTCTTTAGTCAAGTCATGTCAATACTTCTCAAATTCACATTGAGGTGCATATTAAAGCCAATGAAATATAGAGTCTCATATATAACATGAATAGGTATTGGTGATAACTTTTTCCTTCATGTTAACATAACGATTTAGATTTGATAGTTCATATTGTATTGTTAAGTTATTGTCATTATACTTTTTTTAAACAATGGGAGAGTCACTTTTTAGTAAGAAGCAAAAATAAGACAACAAGAAAACAAAAAAAAACTATACAACAAAATTGAAGTATATATGTTGGAAAAAATAAATGCATTTACTTACATGTAAACATCAATGATAACATATATTACAACATTCCACGCCTAACTATTTTGTCTGAGAATAACATTTGCCATTTTGCAGTGATTTAATAATACTTTTTATTAGCATTATTAAACAATTGTTCGAGCTTGTAAATGTTTGGTTTTATGTAAAATATGGCCTAATAAATTATCTACGTTCATTTTCAAAATAAAGTTATTCAAATATGAAATGAAGTTCGTCACCAAGTTTGTTACATGTTTGACAAATTCTTTCGTTGACTGGTGTTCTATTCCAATTACCTGTTTTTGTTGGTAGCCTATGGTTAATTGTTCTAATTTTTATGAGTTGGTACAGTAAATACTTTGCTGTGGATTGAATGTAGTTCTCAAAGCCGAAAGACGTTTTGACATTTATAAAACTGGCTCTTGCTTGAATTATCGATTTGTGAATACCACGTTGTTAGGAACAGGTCATTTAATTTAGGTTTAATTGTTAATTTTCAGGTAAAGTTTAAGTTGTGTGAAACATGCATTTATATATGACGGGAGAAAGTTTGTTTATACTCTTGTAGTTGTCGTCATTGTTGTTGTTATTGTTGTTGCTACATAAACGTGCCCAATAAACAATCATTTTTTTCTTCGATATCTAAAGCTATTGTTACAGTTACAGATTCTCCATAAACCATATAATTTGGTGTAGAACACTTCATATTAAAAATATACTTCAAAAATTTAAGTTGGACTCTTTCTATAATAACTAGGTTGCCATATACCCATAATTCTGATCCATAAAGTAAAAATGGCTTAACTGCTTTATTGAAAAATTATATTTGGAGGTCAATTGGTTAACTAAGTATGAACGAGTTTCTTAAGAGAATCAATGTGGCTCGTGTTGACTTTGCTGCGAGATGTTTTTTTTTGTTTTTATAAAAATAACAAATTGTACTAAACAAAACTCCTAAATACTTGTATTCATTTAAAGTTTTAAGCGGTTGATTATTGAGTGTGAAATTAAGGTTTGGTTGCCTACCTTTTATTGACTTTGTTGTATTTATACTTAACTTCCAATTAATACAATCACTTTTATAAGCAATAAGAGCTGTCTGCAAATCTTTTGCTGTTTCAGCCATAATGACTATATCATTCGCATATAACATTATGAAAAGTTTCAAATATTGAGGAAGTACATCATTTTTAGGTTACAGTGTAGATCATTAAGGAAAAGAGAAAATTAAAGTAACACGGTTTTGTCACATCCTTCCTTAAAATTCGACATGATGTTAACAGCGTTAAGGAAATATTTCTGTTGCATGTCAATCCCAGATACGTTGTCCGACTAAGCTAAATCACACCACGACACTTCTGTAAATTACTTAAACGTTTGTTTGATAAAATCGTTCTATTTAGATTAAGAGTGTATCTGTTAATACCATGTTATAAAGGTCAAACGGACACTGATCACATTTCTCTCCCTCTAAATGAAAGAGATGACATCAGTTATAACATAAAACTTTTCATTTCAAAAATCAGATGCTGAAGCAACCGTTTGTAGGACCTCATTCGGCTGGAGGGAATGCTCCCGCGGATGTTGTACAAACGAAGAAACACAAGTAGTATCCTGCTGTTGGCCAGAAACTTCGACGATAGTTATTACCTTGGTTCCCACTGTTCTGATTGTATTCATTATGGTCGCCATTGCCTGCGTTTTCTCTTCGATGTCTTCAAAGATTTCAAGGAAGATTAATCCATAAAGTGGTAAGTACCGTATCTAAGTTTTTGCGTTTATTTCTGTTTCATTATATGATTTCCTTTTGTTTAAAGAGATTTATCAGTGTAATATATTGATATTTTACTTTTTCAAACAGTGAAAACATGATTTCGATATGTTTCACTGTTTTGAAATTCAAGCCCATACTCAAACGAGCTCAGTAGTAAAAAAGTTCAAACATAACCCCGGTTAAATGGCAAGTCCAAATCAAACTTCAACGCATACAGGGCTAGCTAATACATGTCGCTTTTATTTTTATTATCATTAGGTGCTCTGAATTGTATTCCTCCGTCTGCAGATAGAGTTGGGAACTCTTATCATAGAAATACTTGTGGTTTACCTATGGGTTTATTATTATTTGTTATATCGTAACGTTTCCTCAAGTAAATGAATACTTTGATAAGATTTACTTCTTGCGTATTATCTTCATTTAGGCTTGTTGGGATAAGAGTGAGGTTTGTGCACATAAACTGGTTTAAACCCCAGTAAATTTACATTTTACTGACCGTTCCAAGGCGGTATCTAACACTCCTTGATAAACATACTTAGTTTTTTGTATATAGTCTGTATGCACTGTGCTGCTTGTGGAGTTTTGTGCTGTTCTTCCATGTTTCTTGTTTGTGATTTTATGTTCTACGTGTTTGGCGTTTGCCCAGTGCCAATAAACCGGGTTTATGTTTAAACGTTTTTGCTACTGTGCTTGTTTCTGTAGCTTTTCCCATAAATATAGGACACAATTTCAACGACGTTAAGTTCGCATACCATTTAAAACGCTCTTCGGAAAAAAATACATGTCATTCCATATATTTTAATGCATATGATAAAACTAAAAAAAATGTAGTTACGCAATGTTTTTTACCTCGTGAACACCAAAGTGAATGTTTCCATCGTGGCTGCGCCTCTCGTGAAATATAACTTTTGGTGCTCACTCGCTGAAATATTTTACGATCTTACACTTATTTTCTATCTAGTTAACATTTAATCCTGTTTAGTTTCATGATAATTTAATCCTATTTACTCGTGTTAAGTTTCATAACTTTCAATAAACCATACACATGGCATAATGCTTTTTCTTTTTTTTTCTTTTTGGAATGACAATTTTGATCATGAGTACCTCGTAAAGGATTCCTCGTATGTAGTTTAAGAAAACTTTCAATAAACAATATTTTTACAAAACAAACAAGCAAAAACACGGGTAAACTATTAAATTCATTTCTTGATTGCTTAGGCATGTAGCACATTGCAAAATGCATAAATTAGTATACCAGAATGTTCTAATTATAACATTTTTGACGTTTTCAGATGAGATACGTCGTTTTGACGACCATTTATTTAGCCCTTGTGGCGTACATGGGAACTCATTGGCACAGAAAGTATTTTAAAAAGTGATGATCTGAAGCAAGTTGGTGCCATTAACATCTGAACACATATGTTCTTACTACTATACGCAGTTCATTTTGTCTCTTGTTTACGCCATTTGTAACTATTTTTCATACATTAAATTTTTATGTATATGTGTGTATGTGTTTGTGAAAGTATTTGTATACATGTATGTATGTATTTGTTAATCTTGAATAAAAGAGACAAATGAGCCATACCACAGTGGTACTATTTTGACGTCGGGTCCAATCTAAACTATGATGCAATGTATATTTGTTGTGTCGTCTGTCGGCAGCGCCAAGTTCAGTTATGATAGTTCATCCTTTATAATTGCATATTGGTGAATGCATAATCCATTTAACTGGATGATACCTCGAGACCATTCGTCACTTAGTGTGACAACGCATGTTTTAGATATTACAATGAAAGGTCTGCCTCACGTCCATTGGTCATTATGACTTGACCTGCGCGCCATCACAACTTAAAGTGAATGTAAATGACATAAGTGACATGAGTCCAAAGTGACTGCCTTTGCTAGTCCAATCTTTATAAACAATAACTGAATAAACGCAGCAGATACAAGCAGTCCATAGGTCTTCGGAATATATCTATTGGTTCCTTTAAGTGGTCGGTGTAAGGCACATACACGCCAGACAGGTACCCCATGAAAGCAACAGTGAGAACCCACCAGTTTCCCATTTCGCACCTCTAATTCCGAGCAACAGTCGCGGAGGTAAATTTTCAAGCCACATTTTAAATGGATTAACTACTGTAAAGGGAGCTGTTGTAAAAAAAATGTTTGTTTATTATTATGTTGCCCTCTCAATAAAGGAACAGCCTAAGAGACACCTTGATTTATAAACATACGCACTTTGTGAATTGTTATGCACATTAAAACTAATGCACAGTTATAAAGTGGAAATGCGGGAGTTGTTTTGAAAAATAAATAATTTAAACAGAAAGCTAAAAACAACGCATGAGCGCCATACGGTTTCATTCACACCACAGCGTTCACATAATGGAGCATAGTACACCACAACGTTCACATAATGGAACATAGTCCACCACCAGTAAAAGGTACGATGCGAGGGTACTGTTTATACAAGTTCTGTTATTAATGCTGCACTCTCACAGGTATACAATTTTTTAACTTTTTTTATTTTTTGTCTTGGAAAGGGTAATTTGGGCGTTAATATTTGCAAACCAATGATATAAGATTGCTGACAAAAAATCAGATCGTAGATTTTCATATTTCCGTTCGAAAGTTAATGTTTTATGGCTTAAACCGTTACTAACTAAAATGCATAAAACATCAATTTTTGAACTTAAATATAAAAATCTGCGATCTAGGTTTTTGTCGGCAGTCTTATATAACTGTTTTCCATGGATTTTCGCAAAAATTGGCTCTTTTCAAGACAAAAAATAAAAAGTTGACAAAACGTTCAATCTGTGAGAAAACACACTTTAATTCGCAATTGTAATCAAAACCTATACAGATCGTCAAAACATGAACATCTTATTTGATCACAAATTTAGGAAATTTTGTAGTTTTGATATCTGAAAAAATAGAACATCATATATAATAGTTGCAGGTTTGTAAATTTAGGGGAAGTGGCCATGGCCCTTTTGGAGGAGATAACTCGCGCGACTTTTTCAACAATGGTATAAGTATGACCACAAGATGACCCATCAGTTCTATTGCCCCTTACAGTTGATCCAGTGCTAGGGCAAGCGATGCCTCACAATACGGACTACAAGGCTACCTTTATCATTATGGTACAAAAAAACGGAGCTACTGGTCCCTTTCTCCGGCCGTAGATCCAGACTATGGGCGCGCGATGCTCCACAAACCGGAAATCTTTAGCTCTTTTTTCATTACAGTTGATCCAGACCAGGGATCAGCAATGCTCAACACGAGGTTCCTCTCTTGCGTTGTTTCCTGGCCAATCGCCAGTGACCCTCAACAAGCCGGAATGCTAGAGGTTTACTTTCTCCTAACGCTAGATCCTGACAAAGGCTGAGCGAATCTCCAAAATACGGACTGACAGAATAGCTTTATTCTCCAAAAGACGCACTACAAGGTCCCTTTCTCCTTACGGTAAGTGCAGACCGTATTTATCATTGGTATATTGCTCGTCAAAAGATAGCATGTTACTGTATTCTTATGGTAAAGTTGGTAATATGCATTTGTCATGTTGGTTGGTATAATGCTTGCATTTCAGGTCTATGCTACCTTGATGAAAAAATGTGACTCTGTGTGTCAAATGTGCCATTAGTTACCGACCTTGTTAATTTTTCTGTAAGTAAACAACTATAATTGTTAAATATCCTCTCATTTCAAGATGTATCTTGAATATTTAAGCATAAGACGTGCAATAAAAACCAGTGTATAAACAAAGACAAGATAACTTCCTTGTGCTAAATAATAAGTATAACATGAATCTAAGTTTATTATATTTTAACTGAAATATGGTCAGTAACGATAAACATTTGTGAAAGGTGAATATCAGCGCTGAATGAATTCCCAAAATAGAACTTCTGCTTTGTGTGTTAATCAATAGGCAGGTATCAAATTTCATAATGATCGATTTGAAAATACGGTACTAAGCAGTATTTCACATTCATCTTTCATAAATTTCAAACTCGTTTAAATACATTGGCATTGTGTGTCTACGTTGAACAATAAAAACGGACATTTTGCAACTTGCATTTTATTAGTCGGATGGGCGCCGACTATATTTGATATTACTTAAGAAATATTCCAACCTAGAGACTAGTTCTTAAATTGCAGAACATTGCATTCAATAGTTTCCACGTTGCATGATAAAATATGAAGTTTAGTATGTTTTATATAACTTTACACTTTAATTGATAATTAAACCTTAAATTATAATAGCCCTGCTTATCCTTTTGAAAATTTTGTTTTTAAATACCAACTCAATCATAGCAACTCGGCCATCTCCGAGATAGATACAGGCCGAGGTGTTCCGATTGGTACTTTTACAATATCCTTTATGTTTGTAAACTTCCTGCAGTAATCTCCCTTGGTGACAGCAAAAATGTCGAGTTTTGAAAAATTAACATTGAGCTTAATTGTTTGTTTTGAAAATGGCATTCGAAAGAATGGACTCCAGGTATTTCCCTCTCAATATATAGTATTTTTAATCCCCGTTCTATATATTCATATGAGTGAAATGTGTTACAAAAACTTATACAAGATATAAAGCAAGGAATTCACATAACATGCCGGTACAAAAAAGGTGAATTTCATGTTATTGAAATCTATGTATTATAGCATTGATCCTATTTCTTCCGAAGAAACGTATGTATATTTTTGTTATAATCTAGTTTTAACCGGAGGATTAGCTTGGAAAAAACAACAACAGAATATCTATAATTCCGGGCTTAAACTATTGTAACAATATTATTAACCATAATGTCCTTCGAGCATATGTACACGCAACATAAAAAAATATTATCATTGAAATAATAACCATTTTTGGTTATCTGCATGCACGTTTTTCTTCTAATTTCATTGCGCCGACTTGATGCTATGCATCAACTTTTTTCTTGTTGTTACTTGTATTTTATCACAAATGAACATCACACAAAATTTCCCTTAAACCCCCAGTAAATTTACATTTTACTGACCGTTCCAAGGCGTTACCTAACAACAATCCTTGATAAACATACCTAGTTTTTAGACTATCTGTGCATGTTTATGCAGAATGACGTCGAACCCATAAAAATAGTTGTATTGCGGTCAGAGTATGAGTTCTTGCTTGTTCGGCTATTTCCGCTCTGTATTTCTGTATCAAGACGTTTTATTTTAGGCAGATTATTACTATTTTTAGATCGCTATATTTAACAGATTTATATAGGTCAATATATTGGAGGCTCTGGTAGGAAGGTAAAATAATGATATTCGCTCAATTGAGTTTAGCCCAATATGTTTCAGAAATTATTACCGACCTTAAGTGTCCCATCGCCTGCACGGTTTATTATAACCTGGCGTGACCCTGAAGCACGTTATTTGTAATGGTGTATTTTTGTTATTCCTTTTATGAGATAAGAAGCAAAAATGGTTGTCTGAATGTCAAAAAAAATAGTGTCTCAGGTTTCGCGTTGCTAATACTTCAAATACTTTGATTTGCCTGCTATCGATAACAAAATACTTTTCATTCTATGACTTTTAGGCGTTTACTTTTCTAATAAAATGTTTTTATTTTTTGCATAAAAGCTAGCATACATACCTTGATACGACAGAAAGTAATGCATACGTTTGGTCAAGCAAAGTAGTTCGGATTAAACCTGTAAAACATCCAAAGAGTGCGAAGCATTCATAACAGCACAAGTACTTTTTCTACATAGATACTTACATAAAACATAAATAACATTAATCTATCAATTGAACTCGAAAAGGCACAATCAGAACAGACAATTTCCGATAATCTAAAAATAGTTGCTACATTTATTAACTGACCGATATTCTAAAAATAGTTTCTACATACATTAACTGACCACATATTTTTCCTCACCGCGGGAAAACGACCATCTGATAAGCTCTGCATTTTGAAAGGAATTATTGTCAAAGTTGTTCGTAAAATAAAACTATTTTCCTGAAACAATTTAAACGCGTATGTTTATAAAACTTGGATATTGTATGATATCTAATCAAAGCACCAAAAAACCTTAAGAAGCGATTGAAAGGGGCATGCATTATAATCTTAAATACATGGGGATGGGGGATACGTTGACTGAAGTGATAAGCTGTGCATTTTGAAAGGATTAATTGCTTAAGTTGTTTGTAAGAAAAAAACATTTTCCTTAAACAATACATCTATATTCATAAAAGGAAATGATATATAAAGAATATGATGTATTAAACTTTCCTATCGTATGATATTTAATCAAAACAACGAAAGTCCTCGGCACAGTTTTCACTTTCATCTATGTGCCCTTCACCCATTCCATGTGTTTAAATTTAATTCGCAACTCTCACGTATTTGCCCGCAGATAGTCTTTCAACGCATTCGCGCTTTGATTTATATATATGTATGCACTGTGCTACTAGTGGAGTTTTGTGCTGTTCTTCCATGTTTTCTTGTTTGTGATTTTATGTTATATGTAATTAGTGCCATTAAACCGGGTTTATGTTTAAACTTATTGCTACTGAGCTCGTTTCTGTATCTTTTCGCATACATATTGTGTCGATGTGTGTCTCTAGTTTAATGTTTGTTGCCTTGTGGCACTGTATGTCTCTCGTTTATGTCAGATTTTTTGTGGCGGTGTCTGTCTCTTGTTTAATGTATGTTGTCTTTTGGCGTTTAGGGTCTCTCGTTTTATGCATGCTGTCTTGCGGCGGTCTCTCTCTCTCTCTCGTTTATGTTTGATTTTTTGTGGCGGTGTGTGTCTCTCATGTTATGTTTGTTGTTTTGTGATGTTTTGTGTCTCTCGTTTAATATTTGATGTCTTGTGGCGATGTGTGACTCTTGTTTAGTTTATAATGTCTTAAAGTGCTATGTGTCTCTTGAGTTGTGCCTATTTTCCAGTGGCGGTTAGTGCTTTTACTTTAATGATGGAGTCCTGTGGCGCTGTTTCACTCGTCTGATGATTGTGTGGCTTCGATCCATCTGATTTAAAACAGAATCTTGAATATTATTTAGGCTTTTGTTCTTGTTCCAGTGGCTTGACAAGAAGAGGGCAGTAAATAACAAAAGAATTTATGACAATCCTTCGCTTTATTACTGAATCTTCCGAACATCGTTGAATTTTTAAAGGATTTTGATGTTTGTCAATTTCTAGCCGGCTTTAAGTACTTTTTATTTTGTCCCTACTGAAAGAAACAATTAGTTCATTGTTTTGCATATCAAACAGTACCCGTTATGCACAGAATTTATTAATCTTTTATATTCAAAGTACTTGTATAGTTATACTCATGAGCTTGTTTAACATTTATGTCTGAGATGCTGAACGTTTTTCTGGAATGTCTCTGAAAATAATATGTGTCACTTATTTGCGAAAAATAAACATTTTCCTGGTTGAATTTACAATTACTCACCATATAGAAGAATAAATGTTCAACGGATAGAAAAGATAAATGGCAAAGATTGGAGAATCGGTATTTGTATAGCTACCTAATTCATTTAAGTCTTTGCAAAACAAATGTTTGATTCAAAATTACAATTGAAATTCGTCTGCATGTCGGGTTTTTATGTCTTAACCTTGGCTATATGGCTCTTAACCCTGCCTGTTGCCAATTAGGGACTAACTCTTCAATGACACTTTGATCCAATCGAACGTTCAATCGTAAAGGTGTGTGTAGCCTTTATCACTTATTTTTTTGTATGCATGGACATTTCACATTCTTAATTGGATGCAAACATTTCTTACTATAGTTGGATGCTTAAACAAGCCAATTATTCATATTTCAATGTTGTTGATGATATTTATGTTCAGCATTTTAAAAGACAAGTTACGAATACTACATTAAGATTACTTAACATACAGTGTAATTTATTCACATCAGTTTCGGGTAATCAGAAAAACTAATGAATTACAAAAGTCTGATATCCATTCAAGTCTATTTTCTTGAGTAAATTAAACATATATCGTACAGTGCGAGCACAAAATATAAACAGTCAAATACCTTTAGTCATACAGCTTCTAATAGACTCTTCATATTGCCATCGACAGCTAACTTCATCTAGTACTTATACCAGGGTTATTGATACCAGTAATTGGTCATTACATGGTGACGGGGAGTTTCTTAAGGTCCTCTGAGAAGGCATATTGTAAGGGGACCACAGTTCATTACAAAGGCATGGAATTTAACATAAATGTTCAACGAAGAACAGATTAGCTTAAAAATATTGTTTTGAAATAGCGGAAATGAAACAAAAAAAAAAACATTGTGCATCCAGAGCCGCTGGATGGTATGCGAACGGGTGTTTGAAATAACTTAAAGAAGTATGATACATTTTGAGCTATTTTTCATTTCTATAAAACATTGGGTGACAAAAACTCTAAAAACAGAACCTTAAAAAACACTATAAAAAAGGGCACACACTTAAAAAAAGCTAAAACAAGAGCTAGATTTTTCTTTACATATATGTAGAAAGCAACAAGATCCGCTGCTTAACGTATTCATGGAGGCAGTTAAACTATTTGTCGCTTTATAATTAGAAGCTAGCGGTACACTGAAATACCCAAAAGCTGACAACGGCGTTCTACAACACGGATATATATATATATTTATGTCTACTTTGTTTTTAACGGGATCCGCAATCGTAGTCATTTTAAACATACAAGTTGGAGGTTTTCGGTTCATAATTTATGATATTCCTAAAAGTCTTTTTTCATTTACATCTACTATTTCTTGCGGCATGGAGTTATCCAATCTTGCCATTTACTCTTAATAAGTAACACGGTTTGTCACATCCTTCGTTGAAAATCCTACATGATAGTTACAGCGTTAAGGAAATAATCCTGTCGCATGACTTTCCCAGACACATTGTCCCCTAAGCTTAATCACACCATGACACTTCTTTAATTACTAAAACGATTGTTTTATAAATCCCGTCTATTCAGGTGTAGAGCGTATCTGTGTATAACGTGTTATAAAGGCAACAATGACACTGAATACATTTCTGTCCATTTAAATGGAAGCGATGACATCAGTTATAAAATAAAACTTTTCATTTCAAACATCAATCGCTGACGCAGCATATTGTAGGTCCTTATTCGGCTGGAAGGACTGCTCCCATGGATGTTGTACAAACGAAATAACACAAGTAGTATCCTGCTGTTGGCCAGACACTTCGGCGATAGTTACAACCTTGGTTCCGACTGTTCTGATTGTATTCATTATGATCACCATTGCCTGCGTCTTCTCTAAGAAGGCTTCAAAGAATGCAAGGAAGATTATTCCAAACAGTGGTAAGTAAGGTATCTTTGTTCTTTGCGTTTATATCTGTCTATGCTTTGCGTTGGTTTAAAGGGATTTATCAGTGAAATATATTGATATTTTACTCATTAAAACAGTGAAAATATTAATTTGCTATGTTTCACTGTTTTGAGATTTAAGCCCCTACTCACGGCAAAATAAAACTTCAACGTGTACAGAGCTGGGAAACATTTCCAACGACGATACGTTCGCATACCATTTAGAAAGCTCTTCGGGAAAAAAAACAATTAAATGTAATTTCATATATTTTTAAGCATATGATAAAACTAAAAAACAGTTTTTTTTCAGTGTAAATTCGCAATGTATTTCACCTCGTGATCACCAAAAGTGAGTATTACATTCGTGGCTGTGCCACTCGTAATACATAACGTTTGTGCCCACTCAGTGAACATTAAGTCCTGTTTAGTTTCATGATACATTTAATCCTGTTTACTCGTGTTTGTGTCATTACGTTTCAAAAAACCTTACGCATGGCATAATTCTCAACATATGCTATTTTAATCTTGACTACCCCATAAAGGGTAAACCGTATGTAGTTTAAGAAAGCTCTAGCTTTCAATAAACAATACGATTACAAATCAAACTAGCAGATAAACGGGTACACAAAAACTCATTTCTTGATTGTTGAGGCATAATGCACATTGAAAATGCATACATTTGTATACCGGAACTCTTGCAAGTTATGCAAGATCCTGATCAGATTTTGTTTTTTTCCGGAACTTTAACATTTAACAGAGCACACGGTTAACCCTAAGTTTTGCTGATTTAGAACAGTAAAAACTATAAAAAAAAGAATACTCACAAGTTTATCTACATTTTTAACTTAGTAGAACGACAACGGAAGAAACGCGTTGAGGCAATTTTAAAGCATAACAAAATGTCGTCGCTCAAATGATTCCCCGAAGTGTATATGAGACGGCAACCACAGACATATCCATTTCCGGATTTGTTTTAAAGGGTTATTGATGCCTGGAACAGAAGATTAGAAGTTAGAGAAATATAGAGGTGACGGTTAAATATAAAGGAAAAGGAGTACATCAAGAAATGAAGGCAAAGAGAGAAGAGTGGGATGATGCGGTGAGAGGACAGGACAATGGTGAAAGTAAAGAAAAAGGAGTGAGATGACAAGGAAAATGGACAGAACGGAGATGAAGGAAAATAGAGTGGAGTGGGATGATGAGTAGAGAGGTCAGGACAGAGTAAAAGAAAAAGATATAGTAGTATGTGAGGAGGATTGCTCGCACATGCTAAGATATTATTAAAATATCATCCATAAACGCACACACTTTTCAATATTACACCAAGCATTTATTGAGGAACTTTGCCTTGACAACATATTTTGGAGTATGCAGTTTCTATATGTGTAAACATTTCAAAGACAAGTGTATTAAACCTTTGAATTTGAATGTACTTATTAGTTCTTTTTTTTGAAAAATAAGAGTTTATTAGTTTTGGTTTACATATGAGTTTGTTTGAACAAGTCTTTAAATGCACACCAACGGGTGGAAATGGGTTTTATAGTAAGTACCAGATGCATTTATTATTACTTTTAATGAATCTATGATATTTTTTAAGAAACAATTTTTAAAAACAAATGTTTTTTTGTAAATAATCACCATCGGTTGAAATGTACGTAACTAAAGTGATACAATGGCATGTTTTGTAAAGATTGAATCCGCAAAATCAGGAAATTTTGAAATTTTATCCAGAGTCTTCTTCGACAAGTCTTTTTACCAGAAGAAAGAAAATTGGAGTGATATTTTCATGCGAAGTAGAATGAAGATTTCTTTTCAGAAAAAATAGTGGTATATGTAACCTGGTGGTATAAGTTTCAAGTGATATGTACGGGTTATTACAAATATTTTCTAGATTTGACTTAAAAGCCCAAAAGACATCAAATTTCTCACTCTACTTTGGTTAAAGAATTATCGTAGGTAGAACATGCGTTTATTCTAGTGTTGAGCACTTTACTATACATGGGGCGTCATATCAACAAACTTATAACAAAATACCTTAAGATGACGACTTTCAATTAGATATGGAACGAGTTCTACAAACTACACTGAGAGTCGCACCAGTTGAACCTCCATGGCCTAAACTGACCATTTCACTTATTACTTTCCTTTTTCATAGCACACGAAAAGGACCCAAGCAAAACTAAACGACATACTCAAACGTATAAACACCGTAAACATATCGCACACCTATCAAAATTGCTTTACTTAATTTCACGCTTGTACGTTCACATGCATTCAATAGTATGTAAACATACAGCTTCTGAAAAATTGTGACCTACCTGGTGATGTTGCTGCGACAGCTGTAGGCGCTGTGGTGGACCCATTTGAAGGCGCTGCAAATGACAGTTGTTGAAAACTAGACAGGTTAACTCCTTTACATATGCTGGTATGTTTACAATCGCAAAAACGCAAAATATTAAACCGGTCTTGTAAACAGTAGGTGGCCGAAGTAGATGACTTGGTCAATGTGAAAATGTCTGTCTACTGGTTAACTTAAAATGTTTGAATAAATACTCCATTGTTATCCTTACCTTGACATCGTGCAAGGTAAAACAAACAAGGAAGCAGTAGTATCGGGATCTTCCCCATGGTTTACTGTGAATATAGAACAAAATACATAACGAGTATTAAAGTTAAGTTGGGACTGTGTCAATACCATGAGGTAAAATACAAATGCATTAAATTGTTGATAAAAAATCACTTTACTTGCATTATGCATGTGCTCGGGTATAATGTTACTGTATCGATGTTCGCATTGTCTCAGTCTCCCTTATTTGAAATAAAATTGAATCACCTGCTTGAAACCGTTTGCTGCTGTATAGTATATATAATGCCACACAAATGATCATTTGTTATAGGGAGTTGGCCAAAACACAATAATATCAAGCGAGTGACAAAAGCAAAAACTTATATTTTAATTTAAGGCAAATCAGAGGCAAAGCTAAAATAAATTAGAAATGAACTAAAAATGTAAATTTCTTACCAAATGTATCATACAATTATGTCCATAAATGTGTTTTAATTGCAAAAACGGTTCTCAGTTATACATGAAAAGGTTTTGATTATCAAAATTTGTCTAAATATTCAACAAATGGCAATATGATCCAGTGCTTCATTATTAAATATTATTGCCTCAGCAATTTAAATGTGGATACATAGTTAAGACATTCCTCACAGTAACGTGGAATTATTCAAAGACCAAAAAAACGTACTAATCTAACTTATATCACAAAAAAACATTTATGATTTGGAAGAGTAATTCATCATTTGAGCTTTTCAAAACATCGGGTCAGGTCTAAATTTGAACCTCTTGAAGCACAGGATAAAATTGTAGTGACTTTGACATGACATAAGATGGAAAACGTTAGAATCAAACAAAATCTGCAAATGTGGCACCGGTCATTATATTAAGTGCAGGTTGCCCATTGCCACTAAACCGGGTTTATGTTTAAACTTTTTGCTACTGAGCATGTTTCTGTAGCGTTTTGCATATATATTGTGGAGTAAATATGTTTCGGTTTCGCCTTGACCACAAACCTATGGTTAATAGGTCCGTGCCTTGAAACAGAAAAACATGAAGGCCTACGTTGCTTCGATGCCCGTAAGAAACAGGCAATTACACATCGATCAAAGAAAATATTCTACTCATCGTCTGACAACAGTATGATACCGTATGTGTAAATACAGACTGTTTCTAAAACATTTACAAGCCCTACTTTTTATCTTTCATAACACTGAAGAGTATATGAGTACTGAGAAAGGCATTTTAGAATTTAAAAATATAACTCACGAAATCATGTTCAATGATTGTAAGTTGCGTGTCCGTGTATTTGAACATAAGGTTTTCACTCTTATTCTGATTTAGTTATTATTTAGTACTAAATTTAGTCTAGTACAAAACAATGAATATCTTTAAACACACATATATAATTACTTCCTTCGACGCTGTGAAAATGCTTTTGTTTACTGAAGTCTAGAATCCAATGACTACGACACTGATTTTCACTTGAAACGTGTACTTTACTTTACGAAAACTAAAAAATGATACTGAAAATGCATAACCACGGTGCGTACTTTGCAAAATGTTCCCGACAAAAATGAATGTCAACAAATATCAGCTGTATGCGGTCACCCGAGCCTGATTTTGTCCTGACATGAGGAAAGTTTGCTCGCGAAGAATGTAAAGCATAGAAATATATTCCATAAAAATTCGAAGTCGACTTTGCAGGTAAAAGAAATTCAGAAAAGAGGGAAAATTCAGAAGTAACAAAAAAATTCGTTTTCAGATTTGCAGTAGCGGCAAATCCGACTATCAAATGATTATTTGTGGCCTAAAGTATGAAAAATATTAAAACTAACATTTAAGAGAATATATATATGTCCTTCAATTCAATTAAAATCAAATATAAAATTACATATTTTGCAAATACTCGCAAGCAATGAACCTGTTAAACCGTGTAATGATTTTTTTTTACAAATGTAAGTAATGGGAGTGTAAATTGTTGAAATAACGAAGTTACTTTATACACTTCAATGAAGTATTGCATATCTGCGTATACCCTAATATTTCATACAACGCTATATTGTATTGCGAAATATAGTTATATAATGATCTACTTGACTTACTAAAAAGTGTAAAATGAAGATTTTTACGACCTTTGACGGGGATATTAATTACCATTCCCTTTATTGTCATCCCATCAAAATTTAAGTGTTCTATTTGAAAATTACGGAAACCTGATATTTCACAGACGCCATTTTCACATGAAGAATAAATTTGCACAAAATAAACTTAACGCTTTATAGACGGTATATGGTAATGACAGTAGCTTAGTTTCTAATCAAATTTGTCTGGCGTTTTTTAAGTGAAAGGCCTAGTTTAAGCCTTCTTTAAGTCCCCCCCCCCCAACACACACACACACTTCCCCCCCCCCCCAAAAAAAATAATCCGTGAATAGTGAACAACTGCTGTGTAATGATCTTTATCTTTATTGCCTTGTGCTGTCTATCAGGTCTCCGATCTGGGTATAATGCTGTGCAGTTTCGGAGGGTTTATTATGGAAACGGCAAACATAACAGATATATAGAATACACACACACACAACACACAATCAATGAAAACATACATAGTTGCATTATAACGCGTTTTAGATGATTTTTGTATCATAGACAGATATTTTAGAAATTACTCAAAAAAAAGAAAGAAAGAAAAACATCAACCAAGTTACACACATATCAACGTGCATAATAGTTGATATGAAAGTGAGAATGTTAGATATATTATTTAACACATAAACCTTGTAAATTGCGAAAAGCAATAGAATGAGACATGAACATAGAAGCAATGTTGCCGTTTATATAAGTAGTCAAGGCTAGGAGTATGGTCCAATTTTTTCCTTCTTTATCTATATAAAGCGGCCATTTGGGATTGAGGGAAAAATGAGTCGTGTTTTGAGACCGCTCTTGCGTAACCGGATCGAACCGGCGCAGACGAAAACCGACGTTATTGCAGACGATAGTTTTATTCGTGAATGGGAGAGTTTACGTGGCGGGTTAAATAATACGGCAAACATACTTAGACATGTACTCCGCTGTATAAATCAATACAAGCGCTATTAATTAGCAGACGAATTTTAACTGCCATTATGACGGGATACGATACAACGGGCGACAGGGTGAAACCAGTTCAGACTTTTTTATATATTTCAAAGTATTGTGCAATCTTTTCCCCAGTTTATCAAATACTATACTTCATTATTAAATCGGAATCCGAGCAGTGAACATCACCGCTGAATAACACTATTGGTTTTACAGCTAGAAAAGTCGTCTAAATTAAGGTGAGTTTTTCACTAATATTTGCCTCAATTGTACAAATCGTCCAATCAGAAATCAGCATGTTATAGGATATTATACAATTCGCTCAGTCGCTGTTTAACCATCATAGAGTTAACATCGGTTACATAGGTAGTTTAGTAGAGCGTTTAAACCACTTATTATGCCCCCCTTCGAAGAAGAGGGGTATATTGCTTTGCACAGCCATGTCGGTATGTCGGTCGGTCGGTCGGTCGGTCCGTCGGTAGACCAAAGCTTGTCCGAGTGATAACTTAACAAATCCTGGACGTATGGTCATCAAACTTCAAATGAAGGTTGGGCCTGATCAGTAGATGACCCCTATTGATTTTGGGGGTCATCGGGTCAAAGGTCAAAGTCACAGTGACCTTTAATGGTAAAATAATTTTAAAGCTTGTCCGAGTGATAACTCAACAATGCCTGCGTCCATGGCCCTCACACTTGACATGGAGGTTGGGCCTGACCAGTAGATGACCCCTATTGTTTTGGGGGTCATCGGGCCAAAGGTCAAAGTCACAGTCACCTTGAATGGTAAAAGGTTGTCCGAGTGATAATTCGACAATGTCTGCACCCATTGCCCTCATAATTGAATTGGAGGTTGGGCCAGACCAGTAGAAGACCCCTATTGTTTTTTGGGGGTCATCGGACCAAAGGTCAAGGTCACAGTCACCTTGAATGGTTAAAGGTTTTCCTTGTGATAACTTGACAATGCCTGCACCCATGGCCCTCAAACTTGACTTGGAATTGGGCCTGACCAGTACATGACCCCTTTTGTTTTTGGGGGTCATCTGGCCAAAGGTCAAGGTCACAGTCACCTTGAATGATAAAAGGTTGTCCGAGTGATAACTCGACAATGCCTGCACCCATGGCCCTCAAACTTGACTTGGAGAATTGGCCTGACCAGGAGATGACCCCTATGGTTTTTGGGGGTCATCTGGCCAAAGGTCAAGGTCAAAGTGACCTGGAATGGTAAAAGGTTGTCCAAGTGATAACTCGACAATGCCTGCACCCATGGCTCTCAAACTTGACTTGGAGGTTGTGCCTGGCCAGAAGATGGTCCCTATTGATTTTAGGGGTCATTGGGCTAAAGGTCAAGGTCACAGTGACCTGGAACGGTAAAAGGTTATCCGAGTGATAACTCGACAATGCCTGCACCCATGGTCCTCAAACTTGACTTGGAGGTTGGGCCTGGCCAAAAGATGGTCCCTATTGATTTTAGGGGTCATTGGGCCAAAGGTCAAGGTCACAGTGACCTTGAATGATAAAAGGTTGTCCGAGTGATAACTCAACAATGCCTGCACCCATGGCCCTCAAACTTGACATGGAGGTTGGGCCTGACCATCAGATGACCCCTATTGATTTTAGGGGTCAAAGGTCAAGGTCACAGTGACCTTCAAAGCGACCTCGACAATTCCTGGACCAATTAACATCGGTTACATAGGTAGTTTAGTAGAGCGTTTAAACCACTTATTATGCCCCCTTCGAAGAAGAGGGGTATATTGCTTTGCACAGCCATGTCGGTATGTCGGTCGGTCGGTCGGTCGGTCCGTCGGTAGACCAAAGCTTGTCCGAGTGATAACTTAACAATTCCTGGACGTATGGTCATCAAACTTGACATGAAGGTTGGGCCTGCCCAGTAGATGACCCCTATCGTCTTTGGAGGTCATCAGACCAAGGTCAATGTCACAGTAACCTTTAACGCAAAAAAGTTAACAAATCTTCTCCCACAATGCCTGAACCTATGATCATTAAACTTGACATGGATGTTAAGCCTGATCAGTAGATCACCCTTATTGATTTTAGGATTCATAGAGCCAAAGGTCAAGGTCACAGTGATCTTGAATGGTAAAAGGTTGTCCGAGTGATAACTCAACAATGCCTTAACCCATGGCCTTCAAACTTGACTTGGAGTTGCATCTGACTTGTAGAAGACCCCTTATGATTTAAGGGGTCATTGGGTCAAAGGTCAAGGTCACAGTGACCTTGAACGAAAAAAACTTGTCTGTGTGATAACTTGACAATGCCTGCACCCATGGCCCTCGAACTTGACATTTAGGTTTCTGGTGACCTGCTGATGACTCTGGATTTTGAGTTCATAGAGTCAAAGGTCCGAGTGCAGTTGGGTTAACTCTAAACGTACAACAAAGATATTGAAGTGTCTAAACATTTTATTTACATCATATTTACAGTAAATAATACATGATACATCATAATTATAATGCAATTTATTAAACATATATGTACAAGTATAGACAACATAGTTGGTCATTTATCATTAGTCAAAATCACTCGCTTTGACCCAGCTGTTAAATTTACGAGGGTAGTATTTCCACTTTACAAAATACTGTTGATTTAGTCCCTTGCCTTTCGTTTTCAGTATTTTCTCAATTTTGAATGCACTGTTTTCATTATACGATGTCTTCTGAAGTTCACTTTGATAAAATGTTCCGGTAATATCTTCATCTTGTAAATCCCGTAGTCTGTAAACAGGTAATGCTCCTCTGTAATAACGTTTGTGCACTTTAAAAACTTCGCCAGTGTATGTCTCATCATACGCACGTGTAAACACATTTCGCAGGTGACTGATGCGGACAAAATCGCCCACTTTAAGTTTAAACTGTTTTAGTTTGGGTCCTTGTTTTTTAGACTTTGGATTCCGTGTAAAATATGTGGCCAGACGTACTTCTTCCTGATTTGAGGCTTTTACGTCCACTGGTCGCATCCCAATTGTTCTATGATGGGTCTTATTATAACTGTCAGCGATGTCTTGTATCACTGGTAGGAATGTTGCCGTTTCTTTGTACGAAAAATAGCGCATGAGACGAGTTTTGATGGTTAGAATAGCTCGTTCCGACGTCGAGGCTTTTGTTTCGTTTTGAGTTGGGAAGTAGTGGATTTCTTCTTTCTTCATGAGATTTTGGACTTTCTTAGCTCTAAATTCTTGCCCTGAAAATATATAGTCTGATATTATTATATTTGTAAAATTACAATATGCATAAACGTACCGAACAATTTCAAACAATAAATTAAGATCTAGCGCGTTAAAAGACAAATTCCAATTCAAATATTAAATATGCATAATATACCTTTATCAGTAATCAGCTTGGTCGGGGAACGATTATACGTTGTAAATATTTTCTCAAACGCACGAGCAACTTCATCGCCGGTCTTGTATTTCAGCGGTTGTAACCAAACGTACTTTGAGAATGTGTCAATCACCAACAGGATGTATTTGAAACCCTGGTTCCAATCAGCAAACTTGACCATATCGATTAAATCAGCCATCCATAGATCGTCTTTACCGGCGCTCACGACATGGTTTCTTTGAAAGCGTCTTCTAGCAGGTTTATGAAGACTGTATGATTCTTGATCATGCAAGAACCGTCGTATTCGGTGCATACCAATGTTAAATTTTCCTTCATTTTTCACCACCTTGTAAAGTTTTTGCGGTCCTGCAAATGCTGCTGCGTGTTCAGGGTTATAATATATGTTTTTAAATAGTCCTTCCAATCATCCATGCTTACAGTTCAGAGTCCACAACACAAATAAACATTAACAAATAAACGTATCTATTTATACATTTTCGTCTCCACTGGCGTCAGACTCCTCCCCACTTTCTTCTTCTTCATCTTCGGACGATTCCAAATCAAATAAATCCTCAAAATATTTCCTGTGTTTTCTAATAACTTTTGTCGCGGCTGAAGTGGTGCTATGTCCTTTAGAAATCAGTTTATCTATTTGAGACATAATTTGCGTGTGCAATCTACTGTTTCTTAGTGGCAAAATGTAGCGATCTATCAGAGATGTGTATAAGCCCAAAAACCCTTTCTCATTATAGGGTTGTATGCGGTCATCTGCTGATTCTTTCGCTTCGTCACTTTCCTCGCCATTGTCGATTAATTTGTTGTAAATTTGATCATATTTTCTCTCATTATGTGTCCGAGCTACTTTCCACAACTTTACATATCCCTCATTATCCTCTACAGGCTCCTCTTGCTCGCTATCGCTTATCTCTTCGTGGGGGCGTTTCTTAGACTCCCTGTGTTCGGGGCACCGTTTGTTCCTGCCAGCTTCGGAGAATAAATCATCCAATATCAACAAGTTGTTGATTCTTGAATCAAAGAAATCATCGTCTTCCAGATCGGTGGGAATTCCTTGCACAAACTCCACTCTCGGTAACACGGTCTCCTTGATAATCGAGTACAGCGGTTGCCATCTTTTGTAAAGCCAGACTATGCGTTGAACATTTGGCTGTATATTTGTACTATGATTCTGCAACAATTCTTTGACCATTGTCGTTTTTCCACATGCCGTTGGCCCGGATATCGTCATTGTGAATGGATGTTGAAACAGAACATTTTTGTTTCCCTCTGGTGGTGGAAGTGGAGATGAAAACGCTCCCAAATGTTCTCCTAAGTGCGCTTCCGGTGGTGGTGCTTGCGCTCCACTATGCGCTCCTAGTGATCCTACATGCGCTCCGAAATGCGCGCCTCCATGCGCTCCTTGCGCTCCTACTTGCGCTCCTGGCGCTCCTACATGCGCTCCGAAATGCGCGCCTCCATGCGCTCCTGGCGCTCCTACAGCCGATTCTTCATGCGCTCCTGGGTGGAAATAAATCTCTTTATTTTCATAATGGAACTGTTTCCGGTGTCTCAACATATTATATCTACTGCAAAATGACTTGTTACACACTGGGCAAGTAATGTTTTCCATGTTGACTCTCTGGTGGCTTACTTCAGAATGATGTGGTGTTACCCGACCCCTATTTATATCCATATCTTTACCTTTTAGCCAATCAAATGCATTCATTTAGAACGAAATGAGTATAAAGATGTTTGAAATCACATAAAATTTTATTTCTAATATTCCTCTTATAGTTTCGACTCACAGAATAGAAATGAAATTTTATGTGATTTCAAACATCTTTATACTCATTTCGTTCAAAATGAATGCATTTGATTGGCTAAAAGGTAAAGATATGGATATAAATAGGGGTCGGGTAACACCACATCATTCTGAAGTAAGCCACCAGAGAGTCAACATGGAAAACATTACTTGCCCAGTGTGTAACAAGTCATTTTGCAGTAGATATAATATGTTGAGACACCGGAAACAGTTCCATTATGAAAATAAAGAGATTTATTTCCACACAGGAGCGCATGAAGAATCGGCTGTAGGAGCGCCAGGAGCGCATGGAGGCGCGCATTTTCGGAGCGCATGTAGAAGCGCCAGGAGCGCATGGAGGCGCGCATGGAGGCGCGCATTTCGGAGCGCAAGTAGGAGCGCAAGGAGCGCATGGAGGCGCGCATTTCGGAGCGCATGTAGGATCACCAGGAGCGCATAGTGGAGCGCAAGCACCACCACCGGAAGCGCACTTAGGAGAACATTTGGGAGCGTTTTCATCTCCACTTCCACCACCAGAGGGAAACAAAAATGTTCTGTTTCAACATCCATTCACAATGATGATATCCGGGCCAACGGCATGTGGAAAAACGACAATGGTCAAAGAATTGTTGCAGAATCATAGTACAAATATACAGCCAAATGTTCAACGCATAGTCTGGCTTTACAAAAGATGGCAACCGCTGTACTCGATTATCAAGGAGACCGTGTTACCGAGAGTGGAGTTTGTGCAAGGAATTCCCACCGATCTGGAAGACGATGATTTCTTTGATTCAAGAATCAACAACTTGTTGATATTGGATGATTTATTCTCCGAAGCTGGCAGGGACAAACGGGTCACAGATTTGTTCACAGAGGGTTCTCACCACAGGTCCCTGTCCGTGATCTCAATCAACCAGAATTTATTTGGAAACAAAGACCCGACTCAGCGCCGAAATTGTCATTATTTAGTCTTATTTAATAACCCCGTCGATAAACAATCAGTGATGACATTGGCCAGACAAATGTATCCCGGGCAATCTGACATATTCATGAAACAGTTTTCAAAGGCTACAAAGTATCCTTACGGACATTTATTGGTGGATTTAAAGCCGTTTACACAAGAAAATGCAAGATTGAAATGCGTTTTTTTCTACAAAAGGAAATGCAATCAGTCACGTGACCGGTGGAAAAACTATAAATGAAGCAAATTTGCAAGAAACGGGTCATTCATCAACGAGTACTCAAACGGATAACATCGCAGAAGAGCCAGAAAATACGGACAAAGGACAAGCTTGCGACGATTGTGGGCAGTTATTTGATACCACACATGACGTGCAGAGACACGTTAAAAATGGTTGGTGCCCCGAACACAGGGAGTCTAAGAAACGCCCCCACGAAGAGATAAGCGATAGCGAGCAAGAGGAGCCTGTAGAGGATAATGAGGGATATGTAAAGTTGTGGAAAGTAGCCCGGACACATAATGAGAGAAAATATGATCAAATGTACAACAAATTAATCGACAATGGCGAGGAAAGTGACGAAGCGAAAGAATCAGCAGATGACCGCATACAACCCTATAATGAGAAAGGGTTTTTGGGCTTATACCCATCTCTGATAGATCGCTACATTTTGCCACTAAGAAACAGTAGATTGCACACGCAAATTATGTCTCAAGTAGATAAACTGATTTCTAAAGGACATAGCACCACTTCAGCCGCGACAAAAGTTATTAGAAAACACAGGAAATATTTTGAGGATTTATTTGATTTGGAATCGTCCGAAGATGAAGAAGAAGAAAGTGGGGAGGAGTCTGACGCCAGTGGAGACGAAAATGTATAAATAGATACGTTTATTTGTTAATGTTTATTTGTGTTGTGGACTCTGAACTGTAAGCATAGATGATTGGAAGGACTATTTAAAAAATATATATTATAACCCTGAACACGCAGCAGCATTTGCAGGACCGCAAAAACTTTACCAGGTGGTGAAAAATGAAGGAAAATTTAACATTGGTATGCACCGAATACGACGGTTCTTGCATGATCAAGAATCATACAGTCTTCATAAACCTACTAGAAGACGCTTTCAAAGAAACCATGTCGTGAGCGCCGGTAAAGACGATCTATGGATGGCTGATTTAATCGATATGGTCAAGTTTGCTGATTGGAACCAGGGTTTTAAATACATCCTGTTGGTGATTGACACATTCTCAAAGTACGTTTGGTTACAACCGCTGAAATACAAGACCGGCGATGAAGTTGCTCGTGCGTTTGAGAAAATATTTACAACGTATAATCGTTCCCCGACCAAGCTGATTACTGATAAAGGTATATTATGCATATTTAATATTTGAATTGGAATTTGTCTTTTAACGCGCTAGATCTTAATTTACTGTTTGAAATTGTTCGGTACGTTTATGCATATTGTAATTTTACAAATATAATAATATCAGACTATATATTTTCAGGGCAAGAATTTAGAGCTAAGAAAGTCCAAAATCACATGAAGAAAGAAGAAATCCACTACTTCCCAACTCAAAACGAAACAAAAGCCTCGACGTCGGAACGAGCTATTCTAACCATCAAAACTCGTCTCATGCGCTATTTTTCGTACAAAGAAACGGCAACATTCCTACCAGTGATACAAGACATCGCTGACAGTTATAATAAGACCCATCATAGAACAATTGGGATGCGACCAGTGGACGTAAAAGCCTCAAATCAGGAAGAAGTACGTCTGGCCACATATTTTACACGGAATCCAAAGTCTAAAAAACAAGGACCCAAACTAAAACAGTTTAAACTTAAAGTGGGCGATTTTGTCCGCATCAGTCACCTGCGAAATGTGTTTACACGTGCGTATGATGAGACATACACTGGCGAAGTTTTTAAAGTGCACAAACGTTATTACAGAGGAGCATTACCTGTTTACAGACTACGGGATTTACAAGATGAAGATATTACCGGAACATTTTATCAAAGTGAACTTCAGAAGACATCGTATAATGAAAACAGTGCATTCAAAATTGAGAAAATATTGAAAACGAAAGGCAAGGGACTAAATCAACAGTATTTTGTAAAGTGGAAATACTACCCTCGTAAATTTAACAGCTGGGTCAAAGCGAGCGATTTTGACTAATGATAAATGACCAACTATGTTGTCTATACTTGTACATATATGTTTAATAAATTGCATTATAATTATGATGTATCATGTATTATTTACTGTAAATATGATGTAAATAAAATGTTTAGACACTTCAATATCTTTGTTGTACGTTTAGAGTTAACCCAATGCACTGCATTGGTTTAAATCACACATTAAATATATAACCTAGCCTATATCACAGAGCAATGTATCGTCTGCTTGCAAACACTACCTTTAATAGGTGGTTTAAACGCTCTACTAAACTACCTATGTAACCGATGTTAACTCTATGATGGTTAAACAGCGACTGAGCGAATTGTATAATATCCTATAACATGCTGATTTCTGATTGGACGATTTGTACAATTGAGGCAAATATTAGTGAAAAACTCACCTTAATTTAGACGACTTTTCTAGCTGTAAAACCAATAGTGTTATTCAGCGGTGATGTTCACTGCTCGGATTCCGATTTAATAATGAAGTATAGTATTTGATAAACTGGGGAAAAGATTGCACAATACTTTGAAATATATAAAAAAGTCTGAACTGGTTTCAGCCTGTCGCCCGTTGTATCGTATCCCGTCATAATGGCAGTTAAAATTCGTCTGCTAATTAATAGCGCTTGTATTGATTTATACTGCGGAGTACATGTCTAAGCATGTTTGCCGTATTATTTAACCCGCCACGTAAACTCTCCCATTCACGAATAAAACTATCGTCTGCAATAACGTCGGTTTTCGTCTGCGCCGGTTCGATCCGGTTACGCAAGAGCGGTCTCAAAACACGACTCATTTTTCCCTCAATCCAAAATGGCCGCTTTATATAGATAAAGAAGGAAAAAATTGGACCATACTCCTAGCCTTGACTACTTATTATGTAGGAGCCTTATACAAATAGATTACAGATAAATCATTTGTGATAAAATAGCAACATACAAACAAACCAAATAAACATGTAAAATGGTTATACAAAGACTTGTCTTGTTTTTGGTGACAATTCATGAATAAAACAATAACTCTAACCCTATGTTTATATATATTATATAACTATTTAAAAACTTATTAGAATTTGTTGTTGTTGTTTTTTTAATCGGTTTAATTTATAAATACACTAGTTATGCATATTGTTTATATGTTTTAGTGAGACAATGAGATTATCTACTCTAAAAGTGTCAGCCCTAAATGAACCTCAGCCATTAAACAAATACACAGAAACTTGGCCCCTTCTGAGACACCAGTGCAATAAGCAGGGGATTATCATGCAAGACATTCCTAAAATTAGGCCTTTCAACTAGGTCTTTCATTTCATTGTTTTCGTTTCTTCATAAAGGAAGGTGTCCAAATATTTGTCTATTCCAAAATATTGGTTAACTCTTTGAAAAAATATACAATACAGACTTTCAAACAGTTTGTATTTCAGCTGGTAAGACTGCACTATAACCCATTCCGGAACTTATCCGTACACGTGAACAATGAAGGTATCTTTCTGATGTTTCGGTCATAATACTAATATAAACAAGAACGAATTGTCTTGAAAATACTCTTTTTCACATGCAAGGTAATAAATGGCTTTAAACAATGATTTGAACATGTTCAAGATACTTGAATAACGGTTCATGTGTTCTCTAAACGAAGCAATTGTCACTGTTGAATTAGTGATGTATTCAAAAATTCCATTGATATTCGGTCGCATATTTTCATTATGAGCATACGTGTTGTCATATATTGTTGCTGATTCAAGCCATTTTGCATTTTCGCAGCAAAAGGGCCATTCTTTGCATTTCTTCGGCGGTTCGCATTGTGTCATTTTTGTCGCTCAAAGGCGTAAACGCGATAAAGTTTTTTTTTCGTTTTCGCAATTTTTATTCCATTAAACATTCACACAACTGCAAAGCAAAACATACCACTGCCTACATGCATTTATCTTTTAAACGACGAAACGTTCCGCAAAAGTTTGAAACACTTGTACATACAAGTATTGAATAACAAATATAATCGGCTGTAGACGTAAAAAAACTCTAGATCTGTTCAACTACGCGTAAGCCTACCGTTAGGCGAAAATGAATTACGTGGCGGAGCAAAATGTAACACTTGGTGCTTTTTCGCGTTGACGACCTTTCGTCGCAAAAAATTCAAACACATACGAGCTTGCAAAAACACGATAGTCATGCGTAGCAAATTTGTAAACTTAGGTATTTTACGAATGATGCTGATACTTTCAACCTTTCACTCTAAGTAAAATTGTAATAAAACCCTACACCAGTAGTTTAATTAAAAAGTGAGCCATGTGTTTCGAATGCAGACTATCGATCTGTATCGTAATTTTTGAAACCAAATTAGTATTGCATGTTTGAATTGCTCATATTTTACGACCTTGTGTTTACCAATCATCTACAAGAAAATGATATATCAATTGTTGATACAGAGAATGACGTTATGAGGATAAACAAAAGCAAACACTTATTTAGAATAGTCTCCCTTCCTTGTCTACTGTCAGCCTAAACATTCGTGCTTTGATAATAACAATATCCGATTCATGATAACGAGAATCATAATATGATTCAAACCATTGCCATCCCAGCGCACATTGCTTGTCTTAAGAAGGATATCACCTTTCATTAATGTTCAGCCTTCGGCGGATGCGTAGGTCACATCCGATATGGAACCCGATATGGGCGTCACGCATTTAGCCAAAACATAAAGGCAACCTGATATTAGCAAGATATCCGTGCGCAATCTATCCAATACACCTTGGTAAATACCCTTCCACATGGCTTTCACCAAGTCTGTACATTGTACATGTCAGCATTTATCTCTATTAAAGATATATTGTACGTATAGAACACAATGCCACTGGTTTATTATTGCGTGTGTAAAACCAAGTTTAAAACCTTTCTTTTAACATATCGTTGGTGATAATTTTCCTTCTTCGCAACGAAACACCTCGTTCGTAAGTTCATTATATAAACCAAAAACTGTACCCATTGCCTTCCGACTACCCCATATTTCTTACCGTGATTTCCTATCATAAACTGCGTGTCACACGGCCTTTATCATCACACGGGTGAAAGATGTATCGGTTTTCATCCAGTCTTTCACTGCGTGCTCTGCTTCTGCCGTTTAATGCAATACAACGCGTTTAAAATCTCTGGGAAAGAAAATGTACTGCGCTGCGTAACCGAATTACGAACCTTTTAATAACTTTGTTACTGCTGATCAACCCTTAGTTCACTTCCTAATTGTCAGCTTCTTTATTTCGTATTGATTGTCCATTACCTAAAATACCTTTAATAACGATATTTTTTTAAGGAGTGAGCTTATTCTACATCCCTGTCAACGTGCTAAATTGTGTCCTAAATGTTACGTCAGAAGGCAATATTTTGCTTAAATGAATACTTAAATCAAAGATAACTTTTCCTTTACTAAACCATTTCAATTGAAACAAAGGGTGGTCTATGCCGCATTTATGACGCAATTTATTACGCGGTATACCCCCACTTTGATACATCTTCACGAAGTTTGTTTAATAAATTTGAGATTATAACTTGCCTCGTAGTGTGGGGAAGTCAAAGACGCACAGAGGCGGGAAGTATCAATGATAATAATTAACCTGTTAAAACTATCGCTGTCTCGTACGAATGTTGCAACAGCTATCCAATTGTCGCACGGTAATTCCGAAAAAATTCATCACGCGATGGGTAAACGACGAGGTGATGAGATTCAGTGTGCTGGCAAATTGTTACCGCAACGTGCGAGTATTTTTCGAATAAACGATACAGTTACACACGAGGTAACCTTACAATACCTAATTATGAAGGGAACTGGGTCATTCACAGAGATTCATATTTAACCGGATGTTGAAATACCAACAACCATATCAAATCCACATATCATGATTACTGCATTTACATTTTTTTTTTTCAAAATGTTAATAAACTCGTATTAAGTTCGCGTTATATCGTACTGAATACCATATGCATTCCGCAATACGAAATACAAAATGACGCAAAGTATAATACGAGAACGTTATAAAATCGCATAAACATGTAGGCACTCGAATATCGCCTTACTACTCTCGAGGCAACCGGCGAAATGTTGTAAAGGTCTTTTATCTATGGCTCAAAATATTGCAGGAACGTCGTAGATGCTCCTATAAACAGTATAAATGACTAATTTAGATGCAAAGCATCAAGGACGTCGCGAATGCTTTTGAAACATGACTAAAAGAAAGCAGATGCAGTTTACCAGCATACAAAGTTTGAGGTACATGGATACTAGCATTCTTCAGTTATTTAACGAATTCGGACTGTCAGGGTCACCACGACCTTAACGCTTGATCAACTGAAGTAGTTAGGGTGCCGGTCATTTTCAAAACACCTCTACCAATAACGAAGTCTCTATTCCTAAGTTTTTTCAATTATTGATAAGAAACTTTCAGCATTTTCAGCTTACGGTCACAGCGACCTTGACCTTTGACCCACTGACCTCTAAAGCATTAGGGTACATCTGCTGGTTATAACGAAACTGCCTACGAAGGTTGAAGTCCTTGTGCCATAGTGTTTTTGAAATATTGATCGGAAACCGATTTTCAAAATCAAAGGGCTGTATCTGTTGGTCATGCCCCTCCTGTCAACACAGCTTTAGAACCCTCGACCCAAGCGTTCTTCAGATATTGATCGAATACCTTGGGGACCAATGGATGGACGGACAGACGATCAGATAACTATATGCCACCCTTTGGGGCATAAAATTCCGGCTGCTGTAATACTTACAATTATGAACTTAAGATTTAATGTTTTAGTTATAATTTAAGTACCTCATTTATCAAATTATAAAATAACTTAATTATAACTTAAATACTTTATTTGATTAATTACATGTAATTTTATGGGATTTTTTCAGTTTTTCCTTATTTGGACATGATCATTTAGGAAATCGATTTAAGTTCTGAAACGACTTAAGATGTTTTGTGAATACCAGCTAAGGTTTTATTATCATACCCCATGTAAACTAGAATATAATACAATTTCCCTGGCTCATCCAAAGTTTGTTTCACGACCAGCAAATAAAGCCTTTTTATTTTAAGGTCAGTTGGTCAATTGGTCATAAGTCAATATAGTGGTGACCTTAAGATAATGGAGTATAATTACCCCGCACATGCATATTAAAATGGAACAAAATCGGGCGCAGGCCGGTTGGAAAAAAAAAAAGTATATCTATATATCGTACATGAACATTAAAGACAACAATCAGAAAAATAAATAAATAAAACATTGAAATTGCCAACGCATTCTTTGGTCTTGAAGAAGTTCTAGAATTTAAATAGCGAAGCAACCCGGGGCTCGACATCAAAGAGGTGACCTGGTCAGTTTATATGAGTATATATGTATCAGACTGGACGAAACGCCCTGTTCTCAGAACACTTCTCGTCAATGAAATGCGTCTTGCTCATCCTTTAAAGTATGAAATTCTTACATTACTTAATAATTATTAAGACACACGTACTACCCAATTTTGAATTACAACAAGTTAAGACTAATGAAATAAAACCATATCCAATAGTCAGAGCTGTGGGAACACTCTTGATGTCATTCATTGTAGGGCTCGCGGTATTTGGGGTTCAAAAATACTCCTTAAGAGAAAATCCTACAGAACGGCGGGAGTAAAACTCCCAATTATGTATCAGTCACACTTGGGGATGTGACAGGGTCAAGCCATAATGCAGCCACTATAGAGCGCGAGCAGACCTTTATAAACATAACAACAACCTTTAGATTATTTTCAAATGAAAATTGATTTCAGATCAAAATAATGAAGAACACTAATGCTCAGTGGTCTTAAACTTTCTTCGTAGCTAGGTCATGACCATAGATTGTTAACTGATTAATTTAGGTCATTTTCAGTAGTCATTAAAGAGTAGAAATTATTAACAAGTAAATTTTACGAATTAAAAAAGATATTGTCTACAAATAATATCGAATTTAGGACATTTAAAGAATGCATGATATTCTCAATTAATTACTGTCAAATTTTAATTTAGCCGATATGTACAAAGTTTACATCTTTATGATCATTTGTATATCTACCGAGTTCCATATTTGGTTTGAACAGCGAAATCTAGCAAAAGCAATCTTATATCTTAATGAAATTTCCAAATGTAGGTACCTTTCTGTATCTTATATTTTTTTGTAATGTTGAGAATGGTCTTTTGGACGAAACAGTCAATTAATCGTTGTCTAAACGTATATAGAAATAGATCTCTATATCGTTGTCTAAACGTATATAGAAATAGATCTCTATAAACTACATCGTGTGTAATCATAATGTATCCAGAACCGTATGTGAAAAACAAATATGTTATGTCGGCGTCATCTAGCAATTTTAACATTTTGTAGAAGTGGTTAGGGAATTTAATAATTAGACATAGTTAATATCTTACACCAGTATTGAATGCAATTAACTAAATGTAAGAAACACACAGAAGAAGACGTCCACATACGCTCAAAGTTATACATGTATTTGTAGCTCTTTTAACATAAAATATATCTTGCAAATTTGTTTTGAACTGTCTCTATGGTATCAATATATTTATTATCCTAAATCTTCGACCCATAACACAACATTTACTTATCCATGATATCAAAGAGTAAAAAAATGATTATGTTGGAAATTCTCCAAAATGTTCTTATAGCTATGTATTGAAAAAAAAGCCTTAATTTTTTTGCTTGTGTAGATAATGTGTCATATGCTGCACGATAGTTGGAGAGTTAGTAGTAACCTAATGTATTTCTAGAAAGATACAGACGTGAAGTTTAGCGGATAATCCGATTTCGTTCAAGTTTATGGAACGTTTGCCATGTAAATTACCTGCTGTGCATCTCTTTTTATTGCACTACTGTTACAGTAGGGGTCAATTTCCTGTGTATTTGTTTATTGGCTCAGAGCCATTTAGAGTTGACAATGTCAGAGTAGATAATCTCATTGTCTCACTCATTCATAACCAATTATTGTAAAAACATTATGCATAGCCATTGAATTTATCAATGTGACCGATTCAAAATAAATAATAAACAACGAGTAAATAATGTTTAAGAAGTTATGGAATTAATATATTTCAATCCATTTTACCTACATGGTAAGTTTTTTATATGGGCAGTCTGTTCTCTAGTTCCGTTTGGAGGCCATTTTATTAGATGTGATGCTCATATCAACGTCCATAACGTATTATAACGAAATAATTATTTCAGGTTTGATTTATTGTTCCTAGAATCGTTCTTTGTAAAAAAAAAAATAGTTTCAACAGTGTCAGAGTTTAATAATAGCCTTAGACTGGCACTGGACATTTATAGTAATACAAACTTATCAGATAAGAAAAAGTAATTGGACACTTGTAGAACGTTTTCTATTGTAACTAAATTTTCAATAAAATTATACTAGAATAACAGTTCAATATTAAGCATATATTGACAATATGTTACTTGCATGTCAATTTTCTTTCTTTTTTTCCATACTTTTAAATAATTGATATTTGTACAGTGTTTAAAACGTTTGAAACGTTTTGGTTGTTTACTTTTATCTTTATTGTTTTTATTCATTTACTTACGATACTTACAAAATACTACCAAATGCTTAAATGTAATCAAAAGTGTTTTTTGTTTCGCTCTAACAAGCCATTCAAATTTTAATGCAGACACTAGAGTTGTATTTGCGACTATATTGTTCTTCAGATTTTTTCTTCGGTTTGATTAGTTGAAAGCGTATGGGTTATTACATTTTATTAAAACATGTGATTCTTGAATTATTCTTTGGAATAGTTCTGTATAAGGCTAATAAAATTGTTACAAACTCTTGTCATTTTTGTTCGTTTCCTTTAGTTTTAGGATAACATATATGTATGTGTTATTGTATATTTAGTAATGATTGAAATATAATTGCACATTTCCTAATGATAATTATACATGTATAAGTTGTATCAAATGAATTGTTTTATTTTATGTCCGTCCATATTGCATTATATGACTTGAATTGTATTTATTAAAATGTTTGAATCACTGAGTTTTTATTTATTCGTGTTTCAAGTGTACCGTCAGCACATTCACTCAGATTATTGTTTTTAAAGTACACCGTCATCTCATAAATTCAGTTCCAGCTGTCAAGTATCGTGAGCACATTAATTCAAATAACGAGTAGGCGACTTCTTCGATAAGTAATAAAATGGGTTTCAAAACCATGATTTAAATCTTAATGACGAATTAAATGCTAATCTTACATTGAGTAAAATATGACAATAAAAAGCCATGGTTGTGATAAATACCTTTTACAACTACTTTATCTGCATTAATATCTCAAGGAACAATACTGTATGAATCGAAAAATGTTATATGATGGAATCTTTCTTAAGCATCAAACTAAATAAGGTTCCTGTAGGCTTGTTCTGTGCTTTTCTTTCATTCGACTTGTCGGCGGCCATTATTTACCATATTGACAATATATAACCAAGTGTTATTTTACTAACGCCTATTGAATTATACCGGTGTAACTACATCGCGTATGGACCCCATATACTGACACCATTATGTACCCTGTATGCTGATACTATCAAGCACCTCGTATACTGATACCATCATGCACCTCGTATACTGACACCATCAAGCACCTCGTATACTGATACCATCAAGCACCTCGTATACTGATACCATCAAGCACCTCGTATACTGATACCATCATGCACCCCGTATACTGATACCATCATGCACCCCGTATACTGATACACTTGATCATCTCGTATACTGATACCATCAAGCACCTCGTATATTGATACCATCAAGCACCTCGTATACTGATACCATCAAGCACCTCGTATACTGATACCATCATGCACCCCGTATACTGATACCATCGTGCTCCCCATATACTGATACCCTCGATCATCTCGTATACTGATACCATCAAGCACCTCGTATACTGATACCATCAAGCACCTCGTATACTGATACCATCAAGCTCCTCGTATACTGATACCATCAAGCACCCCGTATACTGATACCATCGTGCTCTCCGTATACTGATACCCTCGATCATCTCGTATACTGATACCATCATGCACCTCGTATACTGATAACATTATGCACCTCATATACTGATACCATTATGGACCTCGTAAACTGATACCATCATGCAACTCGTAAACTGATCCCATTATGCACCTGGTATACTGATACCATTATGCACCTCGTATACTGATATCATCATGCACCTCGTATACCGATACTATCATGCACCTCGTATACCGATACTATCATGTACCTCGTATACTGATACTATCAAGCACCTCATAAATTGATACCATGAAGCACCTCGTATACTGATACCATCAAGCACCTCATATAATGATACCATCAGGCACCTCATATACTAATGCCATCAATCACCTCGTATACTGATACTATTGATCACCTCGTATTTTGATAGCATCATGCACTTCGTATACTGATACCATCAAGCACCTCATATACTGATACCATCGTTCACTTCGTTTACTGATACCATCAAGCACTTCATATACTGATACCATCAAGCACCTCGTATACTGATACCATCATACACCTCGTATACTGATACCATCGTGGACCTCGTATACTGATACCATCAAGCACCTCGTATACTGATACCATCATGCACCTCGTATACTGATACCATCATGGACCTCCTCTACTGATACCATCATGCACCTCGTATACTGATACCATCATGCACCTCGTATACTGATACCATCGTGGACCTCGTATACTGATACCATCATGCACCTCGTATACTGATACCATCATGCACCTCATATACTGATACCATCAAGCACCTCGTATACTGATACCATTATGAACCTCGTATACTGATACCATCATGCACCTCGTATACTGATACCATCATGCACCTCATATACTGATACCATCATGCACCTCGTATACTGATACCATCATGCACCCCGTATACTGATACCATCATGCCCATAGTATACTGTTAACATCATGCCCCTAGTATACTGATACCATAATGCACCTTGTATACTGATACCATTATGCACCACGTATACTAATACCATTTTGCCACTCGTATACTGGTACCATCATGCACCTCGTATACTGATATCATCGAACAATTTCGACTTTTTCTCCAGATATTAAGACGACATTTTAATTATTATACGCATAAATATGACTAAAGTAAATCAATCCTGCGTTTGACCATGCAAAATAACATCCAAAGATGTCATCTGACAAAAGAAAACTCGTTCCAGCAAGAGGGTTTTTAATATAAGCAAGGTAACAATGACTATTGCTGTTTCTCTTGGACTATGGATCGCTACCACATTCAAATGCACAGACAAATTACTTTTATTGATGCTTGACGTATAGTTTAAGTCCCTGAAACGTATGGTTTGATTTTTTTTGTGTAATTCATTGTGCATGAAAAAGAGTGGTCGTTAGTATATTGCAAATGTTTTGTGTGATAAAAAGTAATACACATAACTAATCCTGTTGTCGCCTATCGTTGCGATATTTCAATTGTCTTTTCCACACATTGGTTGAACATTCATTGACTCTTATCAATAAGGTTAAGTAACACATTGTAAGAGTTGTAACTTGGTCTTTATAGTCTTGAGCTTATCATGCATTTGCAAATCAATGTATAATTAAATAGATGGGCTTCAAGTATCGAATATTACATTTCGTAAGGGTAGCTTGCAATGAAAGCGTTGTTCAACTTAACAGGTCCAGTACCTACAGAGAACAACTGTAAGTAAAAACTTATGTTTGGTCTAATGTAGTAAAATCCTTTTTGAGGACAACGCCCTAAATACAAAATTGTCAAAGCTAGGTGCTGTCATAGTGAATTGAATGATCCAAAAAGAATTATGTATTGCAATGCAGTTTCAACGCATGTATGATGAGCTTATTAGTAATTAAGTTAATCAAAATAATTATATATCTTACTGTAGTAAGTGAATGAATTGTTCTTCAAAACAAAAATGTATTATGTACACCTGTGAGTTTTGAAAACAATATTTATTGATCTTAGATACATGCAGTTTTTCTTTTTCCGATCACGCTACTAAAATTGGTCTTAAATACGGGACAGTACTTAATCGCCTTTCTTAAAACTCTGCTAACATCGGTCTTAGATACAAGACAATTATCACCTTTCATATCTCACTGTTAACATCGGTCTTAGATACTTGACTGTTTTCACTCTCTTATCTCACTGCTAACATTGGTCTTAGATACATGACAGTTATCACCTTTCTTATCTAACTGCTAACATTGGTCTTAGATACATGACAGTTATCACCTTTCTTATCTCACTGCTCACATTGGTCTTAGATACTGCACTGTTATCACATTTCTTTTCTCACTGCAAACATTGGCCTTAGATACTTATCTGTTATCACATTTCTTATCCCACTGCTTACATTGGTCTTAGATACATGACAGTTATAACCTTTTTATCTTACTGCTAACATCGGTCTTATATACTTGACTGTTATCTAATTTCTTATCTCACTGCTAACATCGGTCTTATATACTTGACTGTTATCTAATTTCTTATCACAGTGCTTACATTTGTCTTAGATATATGACAGTTATAACCTTCTTATCTTACTGCTCACATCGGTCTTTGATACTTGACTGTTATCTAATTTCCTATCTCACTTCTAACATCGGTCTTATATACTTGACTGTTATCTAATTTCGTATCTCACTGCTAACATCAGTCTTTGATACTTGACTGTTATCTAATTTCTTATCACAGTGCTTACATTTGTCTTAGATATATGACAGTTATAATCTTCTTATCTTACTGCTTACATCGGTCTTAGATACATGACAGTTATCACCTTACTTATCTCACTGTTAACGTAGGTCTTAGATACATGGCAGTAAACATATTTCTTATCCACTGCTACCATTGTCTAAGATACTTGACAGTTATCACCTTTCTTTTAACGCTGCTAGCATTTGTCTTAGATACTTGACTGCTATCACCTTTCATTTCTCTCTGCCAACATTGATCTTATATATTTAATAGTGATCACTTTAATTTTCTCAGTGCTAACATTGCTCTTAGATACTTGATTGCTATAACATTTCGTAGCTCACTGCTAATATCGGTCTTAGATACTTATCTGTTATCACCTCTATTATCATATGGCTAACATTTGTCTTAGATACATGACAGATTTCACCTTTTTTATCTCAATGCTTACATTGGTCTTAGATATTTGACAATTATCACCTTTCTTATCTCACTGCTATCATAATTCTTAGATAAATGACAGTAGACACCTTTCTTATCTCACTGCTATCATTGTCTAAGATACTTGACAGTTATCACCTTTCCCTTAATGCTGCTTACATCGGTCATATTTACTTGACTGCTATCACCTTTCATATCTCACTGCAAACATTGTTCTTAGATACGTGACAGTTATCACCTTTCTTATTTCACTGCTAACATTGGTCTTAGATACATGACAGTTTTCACCTTTTTTTATCTCAATGCTTACCTTGGTCTTTTATGCATGACAGTTATCACCTTTCATACCTAACTGCTAACATTAATATTTGTTATGACCTTTCTCTTCGTAATGCTAACATTGGTCTTAGATACTTGACTGTTATCACCTTTCTTATCAAGCTGATATCATTGCTCTTTAATACATGACAGTTATCACCTTTCTTTCCTCACTGCTATTACTGTTCTTAGAAACTTGACTGTTATCACATTTTGTATCATGCTGCTTACATTGGTCTTAGATACATGACAGTTATCACCTTTCTTATCGTACTGCTCGCATTGGTCTTAGATACATGACAGTTATCACCTTTCTTATCGCATTGCTTTCTCTTTGTTTAAGATGCTGACAAAAAGTTTGTCTTAGACGCTGATAAAATTGGTTTTAGACGCTGATAAAATATGTGTTAGGCGCTGATAAAATTGTTTTCTACGCTGCTTTAATTGGTTCACCAAACTGCTATAATTGGTCTATGACGCAGCTTACATTGGTCTTAGACTCTGCTAACATTGGTCTCAGATGCTGATATCATTGGTCAACCCGCTGCTATAATACGTCTTCGACGCAGCTAACATTGGTCTAAGACGCTGCTAACATTATTCTCAATCACTGCTAACGCTGGTTTTAGACACGTATCAGAAATCAGGTTTATTATCACGCTGATAAAATTCAACATCTAAAACAAACGAATGTTGACTAGCATTTTTGGGATCCGTCAAAACATTTTAACAACTTTTCAAAATTTATTTAAGAAACAATTGATTATTGTATTTAAACCATCTTTTTTCCTGTGTTTTGTTTGCAAATGAACAGTTAAAAGATAAAACGAAATACATCAATGCGTTTGCAGAGTAAGGGCACACATAATGATATATTTTACAAAGCGTTGCATGTTATTATGTCGCCCTCAATAGCAGTTAAAATTGCACAAACAAACAAAACTAATTAAATAAACTACGGCCTGTGTTATTCATGCATTAATTTCTGTATTCCTGTCATTTCATTAACAATACATCAGTCATGTCGGATGTATGTTCATTTTACGACACCACTGGCCTACCCTTTGGGTAACGGGTCACAATGAGAGTAGTCTGGTTGGGTGGTGAGGCACAATACACAGACAAAATGTAAACATAGTTAAAGCTGCATTGTATGGTAGCATATTGCGGCCATAAGATAACCTAATAATGTTAGCGAATTGTTTTTATGTTAAACACTTAATATTTGCGATAATTATAAAGCTATCTAGTTAATATTTACAAAAACAAATGGTAAGATACATATTACAATACTAAAAACAGGCTTGAAAGTACCCAGAACTGCCTGTTACCCTTCCATGCTGTACAACCCTAACAGGTTTTCTACTTAAGACTAGATAAAATTATTGTTACAACTAATCTATAAATGCATTTCTTGCTTCTAGCAGTAACTGTGTATCTTGTTAATAATGATTTGCGAATTCCATTTAGTAAATAACAAAAAAATGGTTAACTAAATATGATTCGTGTTGTTCAAACGATATCAAATTATCTTACGACAGTAATATGCCACCATGACATTGGCTCTATAAATGCACCGATGTAAAGCACTGTTAACTTGTCCTCCGTTAAACGTCCCTCTAGAAAATTGACTCGCATTTTTAGTTGGGATCGACCCGACAACGAAAGGTTTGTAGTCAAGTGCCTAGCTACTAGACAACGGATCTGCATTATATGCATTATTATAATACTATTGTTTTGTAGCAACTCCATGATAACCTCAACCAGTGCTTGAACTTCACTGTTTTCAAACGTGTTGAATGTATCATCAAGTGATCGAAATGGTAATGTGATTAAACGCGCAATAGAAATCTCAATTACCTATTATACGCAAATGGACAATATCACAATTGATTCATTAATATGAAAAATAAAATGAATTAATTATCTTACCTCTTTAGAGCAAAAGCTGCAAGCGTATGCCTCTATAGCAGATATTCCTAGCAGATGGCTAGTTCATCATAGCCCGGTTAATCCAAAGCAATATCGGACGGTATAAAATGTCCGCTTCTCTTCAAAATACGAAACTAAAACATAAAACAAACTCCTTCTTGAAAGTTACTAGTACCTTGAACAGCAAAATGAAACTGAAATGTAAAGTATTTCCTTCTAATGTTTCAATATGTAAAGTGATATGCTTGTATTCACAATGCGCCGTCCCATGCACCAGTGGTCTGCACATGCTATTCAATACAATGCATTTAAAATGGGTAGAACCTCCACTATGAAAAGATTATTTTAGTACTTAAATTTCTGTTTGCAATGCGTTCAGATTGTTGCGTCGTATATGCTTGGAGAACAGGAAAAAAACGATGGGGAATCTTTTACCACTACCCTACAAAATCATCTCAAATACAATACTCATACAAGCTGCAAACACAAATAAAAAGGTTATTTATCCAATCTCAATTTGTGTGTGTGAAGGTGTCCTTTTTTAAACTGTCCTGACGTAAGCTTGTGATGTATATTATTTACTCACTGTTAAACCAATAAATACGATGTAACATCCTGTTAAATAACGCAGGTGTACTTGGATTAAGTAGATGCCATTGTTTAATAAACAATATACTTAGACAGGCTATCTGATTCCAATGTCCGTGAATAGAACATTAAAACATTAAATCAAAACTGATCTCTCATCATGTACATGTATTTGGCATACAAGTCATATTATATTAGTAAGGTTCTGCACAACGCTGTCGAAACAGGGGACGAAACCAATGTTTTGACAGTACCTCTTTTTATGTCCTCTTTAAAACAGAGGAGCTTATAAAAATGCCACAGAGCAAACAGCAACACTGGTCAGTTTTTGTGTTTCAAGTGCAACAGGGTCACAACTAATTAGACACAAATGCTGGAGTTATGCCCCTTTTCATCGATGTACATGCTGTCTCTGGTAACTAGTGTACCAAGTTTCATTGGAGAATCTTAACTGGTTTTAGAAGAACGGCCAAGGTTATAGTTTTTGCATAACACTGACAATGACATTAAGGCTCTTCTTTTTCCTGGAAAACTAAAGAATTATTTCTGAGGACATGTTTTCTCATTCATCATCACAGAGGTAACAAATTTAAATGAAATTAACATCTTACAATATGTAGTACATAAATTATATGATATCATATGCAGCCAGGCAATTATTCATTGTAATCCAATATCATACACGAGTATTATGAGGCTACATATAACTGAGTTTTCCCTTTGTGTTTAGCTGAATTCCTAAATACAATCATGAAAATGTTCAATACACCAGATATGGTGGTTTAAGTGCCTAACATACAGCGTTTAGGTGAAAAAGTATGGTATATCCTGTTAATGCCTCTACACAATATAACCTCTACGTTGAAATAACAAATTTATTGGAATAATAGTTTTGACAAAAAGTAGGAGGCCTTTTTAAAGAATAAAAGTAAATTTAAATAGAACCTACAAGATTGAAGTAGCCAAACCATGTTCACCTTTTTATAGAATGTGTCTCATGATGACTATCATACATTGTCCTGTCCTTTACTAGCAACGGGGATGGTTTCTGTAGGGGGCAAGGTTTTTGCATGAAAACAACAACATCAATGGCGATGACAATCCCTTGACTTTTTTATTTGAAAACATGCACTAAAACAAATTGGCTACCATCTAAATATATGATTTGACTTGGATAAGAAATGTTTGTTTTTGTATTTTATGTAAGTGTCACATTATTCATATCTAAATTATATTATATTCATATTTAGCTAAATTGTGATCAACTACTGTGATCGTCCGTAATTTTTTTCACATGTAAAGAAATGCCGGCTATATAAGTCCCTAATATGCATAATAAAATGTCATTGACCTAATATTCACGCACGATCACATTCAGCCTAGTTTCCGACTGAAATCCATCCCAAATTTGCCTCAAGACTATAATTTACATCCGGTTATTCAGCTATTCAATGAATGGCAAAACAATGCGAAAGAGGTATTCATAAATTAATGACAGCTAGTAGAGATATGTACATATGCATTATACAGCCCATCACCAATATAGCCTATATTGGAATATGATACGGCCCAGACTAGTTTATCATACGGCCAATTTACATGACAAAACAGCCCTGCTTAAAATAGGATATAAACAGATTGAAAACAATCTTCATTACAACGAAATAAAAAATACCATATTTACCGTATGGAAAGCACTGAAAATCAGAGGATAAGAATAATCAATTATCGCCATAATCAAGTCATTTCATCAAATCCATAAACAAACCTGAATCATAAGATACGTATAAAAAGTGTCGAATGCCAACTTTTAATGAATCGGACGGATGCAAACGTAATATAAAAAATGTTCTTGGATGAATGACAAACATTATCTTTAATTAATTGGCATTGTCATCTATACATGACAAAAGTCATGAGAGAGCTGTTAACTTCCATGTTATGGGTCAACAACTAGTTAGGATTTGGTACCATGGAAGGTCATTCATTATTATGCATTATTGAAAAAACATACTCTATTATTGCCAACTTCGGAGGCAAACAACTCATGTTTCACAATACTCGGTCGAGATTAAGTCCATAACATAGATCTTTGAATTTAAACCATATTGTTTTTAAGGGCTGTGTGGAAATTGAATTTGGACAATATTGCCTTAAAGACTGGGCTTTATGGTATTTGAATCTGGAAAATATTGTCTTTAAAACTGTATAGTAGAGGGTGAGAGTGGTCTAGTGGTGCCCGCCTCTCACCCAAGAGGTTGTTGGTGCGATCCCACCAGGGGTACTTTCTCATAGCCTCTCAAAAAGGACACAGTACTGGTTTCTGCCCATGAAACGGATTCGAGAGTGATTCAATAAGCTATCAGCTTTCGTCACAATCGAGCTTATATAAATTAGTATAAACCAACACAAGATGAACTTTTAAGTTGATACTTCCGGCTAAATAGGCTAAAATGCAAATCGCAAACTTATTTGATATGTAGCTTGTTCAGTACTTTATGCACTCAAGTAGGGATTTTGTATGATTGACATGATTTTTAATATGGAAACAGAGATAAAACATAATTGAAACTGTTTTGTGCTTTTATAATGCTCTGGGCTGTCGATATTGGCCATATTTGCATTTTAAGATTCAAATGATTTTGGCCTTGATTTGAAATGCGTAGTTGTTTACGAAAGATATCAATATCTGTTTTGATACAAATCTTTTTCACTTAGCGATATTATGTTGCAGTAATTTAAGGAGGATAATAAAAGTATCGGTGTCTTCACAAACAATAATGTCATCCTGTCAGAAGATATTTAAACTGCACGTTTTTACGATTGTTTCATTTTAAACAAGATAAAAGTCAAGCATGTGTTTAAAGTTGATCAAGTATCAAGTGAATAGAAGTGTCATTGCATTTATACTGAAATGTATCTGAAAATTTAGCATTCCAGTTTAAGTGCATATGCGTCTCAATGAAAGACCAAATATAAAAACAAATATATAAAGCAGATAATGATAACATGCGGTCTTCATTTTGTCTCAATATGGTTAATATCGAAAACATAATAAGTATAGGCAAATATTAGTCATATGACTTTTTACTTTGAACTGAGCTGGTTGTAACAAGTAGTCAGAGGGACTCATCCAGACCACTGATTTTACATTATGTCTAGATAAATCCGCCATTTTGGACGGAGTAGAAAATGAGCCGCTTTTCGGGCGCGCTCGGGCGTAACATTATTGATCCGGCGGCTCCGGCGTAACGCTTCCGGATCAAACCGGTCGATGGCGGTCAGCCTATAAGACGACTTTAAACCGGCAGAGTCCATATGTTTATGTTTCGCATAACCCGTATCGTTTAAAATCAGTTTAATTCATTTTCATTGATCCGTTATACCGGTAGACGACAGTGTTTAAATTTTTCCCGAGCGTCTGCCATTTTAAGTGGGATATCGCAAAACAATGTTAATCTGGTTTCGACCGGTTTGCCAGAACATGTACGGACAGGTTACACCGGCATTTAGCCGAAAATCATTTCCACCGCTGGCACTGTAAACCTGTCAACGTTTGGTATCTATCGAAGATGTTTTTATATCTTTATATGGTTGCATGCGGTTTTCTGCCATATCCGTTGCATCATCTTAGTTTTATCCATCGCCAATAAAATGGTCGTAATGTTCGTTGAACTTGTTTTTGCTACAACTTTGAGCAATCCCATATATGTTTATATCCCTCGTTGTCTTCTACAACATCATCCTCAGCAGTTCTTGCCCCTTTAGGCGGGGGGGGGGGTCCCTATTTTATATCATATTGTTGCGCATGCGTACAGATAATTTAACAATAACATTTGATGGCTAATAATCCACACAGACACGTCTTGTGTTTTCATAATGATATAATAAAGAAAATCACTGAAATAGCATCATTCAGTTGCCGACCGCCAGAAAGTCAACATGTATAAGTGTTCAGATTATTACAAAGGTTTCACAAGGAGTGATAATATGTCAAGAGATTGGAAGCAGATGCATGGCAGAAACAATGAAGCGTATCCTCCTCTTCCTGATGGAACACAGGGAGCGCTTCCTCCACCTCATTGTCCTCCACTTTACGGAGAAAGCATCCTCCTTCTCCTCCTCCTCCACCTCATGGAGCACAGGGAACGCATTTGGGAGTGCATTTAGGAGCGCCGCCACCACCACCACAAACAACACCACAGGGAGCGCCAAGACAACAACCACCACCACAGGGAGCGCCATCACCAACTCCACTAACACAACAAGTCAGGAGTGAAATAGTGTTTCTACCTCCTTTTACCATGATGATATCTGGTCCTACAAATATATTTCTTACATTTAATTTCCTATACTAGGAGGAGAAGGAGAAGGCGCTCCCTGCGCTCCAAAGAGTGGAGGAGGATGAGGAGGAGGAGGCGCTGCCTGTACTCCATGAGGAGGAGGAGGAGGAAGTTTCTCCAGCGGATCAAGAGATATGGAGCGGGGTGGATTTGTGACTGACAGACACACTGATTTGCATATGCATGATTGTGACGTCTGCCAAACGTGGGATACCAAAACTTTTTTTGTACTTCATATATGTAGAAAGAATAGTTGAAGTGAAGTGGACATTTTATGTAGAATAACAATTGAAATGTTTGTACACAAAAGGTACACAATACAAAGGAGTGGTCTACTTAGTAACATTCATTAATGACAGACAATAACTAATTAATAACAGCGTCACGTAAAAGAATAAAATAGGGATTTTCAATTTTGTTTGGCTGTTACATTTCGTAATAAAATTAAATATAAGAGTCGTACGTATAATAATATCCTTAACCATTAAGCATACATAAATACATGTAGCGTCAGAGTAAACGATTGTAACGAAACTTATATGGCACAATGCTTATTCACTTGCGTTGTTGCAGAATGGTGTGGTGTTGTTTTATTTAACTCGACATCATTTCTTTAAAGTGAACAATTGTGTTAAGCTAGATTTGTCGGCATATCCAGTTAGCGAGTGAATCAGTCGACGACAGTCACAATTTTGACATTTTTGTGTCAAGTTAGCGTACACCTAATCACATCATTAGTATAAACGATGCACGCTTCCAAAAAACATACTGACACCATCAGAATGAACTATGTACGTTTACATACTACGAAACAACTCTATCATTACAAACGATGTGCGCCTTCATACTATTTAATCCCGTCACCAATATTGACGATATATGCCTTCAAACTACATTATTATTTACATCACCAATATGAATAAAATAAGCTTTACATCGCCAATATAAACGATATAAGAGTCCATACTACATGATCACGTTAAATAGTTTTTCTATCTGCCTGTATGTGTGTCCGTCCGTTGGTCCGTTCGCCCGATTGCCCACCCGACCGCCAGCTAATCCATCCGTCTGCCAGCTTGAAGGATTTTAAAAGAGCTTGTCACAAATGTTCACGATACTTTCCCAATGTGCAGAACGCATGTTAAAACAAGCTCGGTTCATGGTCAAGGTCACAACTTGAAGAATTTTAAAATAACTATCCACAAATGATCACCATATTGAGACTATGGACAGAGCGCATGTTACAACAAGCTCGATTCAATGTCAAAACCACACGAAGAGGTCAAATGTATATAAATACATTTCGTGTCCAGTCAACATGTCATGAAGATGTTTAGGGATTGGAAATTACTTGCAACAAATTACATGTCCGATGTTCGCCAAATTGTGACGGCGTGCAGAATGCATGTAAACCAGCTCAGTTCAAGGTCAAAGGTCATATGACTAGTACATGACTATACTTCTTTTAAGATGTTCACTATATTGAGACGAAGTGCAGACCGCATGTTTCTAAGTATCGTTCAGGTTTGCAGAACAAGAATGCATTGAAGTCTATAACAAAGACGTTTGGTTGAGTACGTTGTTGATAATTGCAATGTTATGCAGGAGGTGGAAATATTGTTTAAAATGCGGTACTTCGTCGGCTCACCCGTCATTCCAAAAATACATGATTAAGTGTTAATACTTATGTCTCACCAGGAGAACTTTTGTGTCCGCTCCGTATCTTCTAAACCCGAATAAAGATGTTTATGGATTGTATGTCAAATCTTCAACACAGTGTTCATGTATGATCAACATCTTCTTCATACCCTTTGACGGATTTTGCTAAAACCTAGGTCACATAATATCCACAGTTATCCAGTATACAGAACGTACACAACATTTGCGCAAGCTCATGGACTAATGTTCGATCCAAATATTTTTGTCATCTCCGTATTGCATGTTTAACACATCGAGACGATGAGCAGGTTCCACATTCAAAGCATGCCGACTCAATGTCAAGGTCACACATTCTAGCCATATGTGTATGCTTTCGTGTCCGCTTTGAATAATTTACATCCTTTGAAGGATGAACATTTAACTCAGGTCTAATATTCATCAAGTCCTGACATAGTGCAGCACTCACATTCACAGTGATCGGTAAGGGCAAGGTGACACTTATGAGTCAAAGTTTCGCGCAATATATCTCATGAGCCCTGCATATCTCCTAGACCCATTGTCAGTGTTTAAATCACTAATGCACGGAATCCTATATTCTTACATTAATAAACCTGAACTAGCTTTTAATTAAAACAGGTAATCAAATTCAACGTAACAGAACGTTGTGGAACACAACGTAACACAATTGTACGAATATAAACGGTTATCTGAAATAAACCAAACACAATGATAAAGAGGTTTAGGTAATAGCGCTTCACACCATATTTTCATGACATTCAAAAACATTTAAATTACAAACAATACTCTTAAGTGGTTGAAATTAACATGTCATTATGTAATGTAAATAAACATAATTTATAAAAAGTAAAAATGTAACAAAAATATAACATTGGTAATCTTTCCGATTTATTTAACAGAAATTCAACATTCATTCATTCATTCATGTCTCCCACGCGTCCCTTACTTACCCGGAGCAGTCGCAGATGCCTGAAAATCAAAATCCAAAAAGTTTCATGGAAGCCATGCTGAATATACTTTGTATACGTATCTGGCATGTCTTCCTCGGCCAAATTATCAAAACAAAGGGTCCAATTAATTTCTGCTTATTCTAATAATGCATCATACTCGCTAGCGTCCTACAAAAGTATAATTTACTAAACCTATTCCATGCTGCTGCACATCCCTTTGATTTTTTTCATGAAATATTGTCCTTCACAATACCATTTACCTTTATCGCATCAGAATATCGCAACAGCAATTGATTGTAACAAGATTAATAATCACGTGAATGTATCAAAACAAAAAGACGCGACATTAACTACATTTCGTAAAACACATGTGATTTTGTAGAATCTCGACGGGAACAGTGAGAAATACTTTTATCAAGATTGCATTATAATGTTTCATCAGCATTAAATAAAAGACGTCATTCAGGTATATTTTTTTTATATTGAGAGTTATAACCATATTTGCGTTATTATCAGGAGTCGTTTTGTAATTGATATAAATAAAGAATATAAAGTTATACTTTGGAACAATAGACGGCATTCTATAACGCAAACTTTAACAAATATTTATTCATGAAAAAAACTACATATAACAAAACAAATATTTGTAGTTTGTTTGGACTTAATGTTTGGTAAAAGGTATTTCGTAACAAAATAAGGAAAAGGACCACGGGTTATTATCAATAGTTTTTAATGAAATGGGACACTGTGACAAAGCTTAGGATTATGTTTAATTTGGTGTTGATGCAATGCAACCAAATGTTTACAGTGAAGAATAAAACATTTAAGAAAGAAATTAACAAACATATTGTAATAGTATATTACACATCCACGACGTTTGGTTGCATATGATGAATAAAATAGTTTTACTTGGGCAATTGAAAAAACAAAACCTCTGTTATGTGATGTGTTCGTGGTATTCTTTTTTTAATATATTGAATACCTACACGAAATCTAGTTAAGGATAAACTGATAGATAAGTGATATTTGAAAGTTTTACTAGAATGTTCGGCAAATGCACTCATTTTTAAGACCTGTAGGATTAGTTTCCAAAAGTTCCAGATATGTCAATATATTTGAATGTGTACGAAAACATTTATCAATGTATTTTAATCTTTGTTCATAATAAAAGCTACAGACAAGGAGGTAGTGAAAACCACTCCAAAATTTTAAGCGTCCTATTTCAATGAGAAATTTTATGTTCAAGGTTCTAAGTCTACAAAAGGATATGGCTTGTCTTGAGGGGATCAATTTAAAGTAAGGCTGAAACTGCATATGCTCCTTCGTGACACGATAAGTTTCACTTAATTTGAAATTGACATGGACTCTGACCATGTTTGAATAAATTGGTCAAATAAAGCTCTTTATTAATTTTGGTCATGTTATGGGGTTTACCTAAAAGTTTATTATTATTTGTTTTATTGTTAAGTTTCCTCAAGTTAATGCATACTTTGATAAGATTTACCTTTTGCGTTTTATCTTTATTTAGGATTGTTGGGATAAGAGTGAGGTTTGTGCATTTAAACTGGTTTAAACCCCCAGTAAATTTACATTTTACTGACCGTTCCAAGGCGGTACCTAACAATCCTTGATAAACATACCTAGTTTTTTATATATAGTATGTATGCACTGTGCTTCTTGTGGAGGTTTGTGCTGTTCTTCCATGTTTCTTGTTTGTGATTTTATGTTCTATGTCTTTGGCGTTTACCCAGTGCCATTAAACCGGGTTTATGTTTAAACATTTTGCTACTGAGCTTGTTTCTGTAGCTTTTCGCATAAATATTATAACGTATTGTGTGCTAGATGAGTTTCTTGAGCTCTTAAGTACTATGTATTTTATTTTATTTTACCATTTAAAGGTGATCGGGGAGTGAAGTATTGGATTATATACAAAGGCAGAATACTTATTTATTATCACCTTAAATTAATTTCTTCAGATAATTAATCATTTTTGCCTAAATTTTGATTCTATTAGGATATCGTTTAATTTCCCCAGACAACATGCACGCAGGTGAAGATGTTTTGGATCTTGTGATTCTACGCAAAAATGATGCATTGCTTTATTGGCTTGTTCTGCAAGGTGTATTTTGGTTTTGTTCAAGCTTTATGAATGGGTTGAATTTACATCAAGATATCTATATTTTAACAACATTTCTTATCTTGTATTGATTAGCATAAAAATGAATCATTGCCAAGTTCTTCGATTAGATCCAAAACCTATCACTTGTGCTACTCTCCTGATCTTTAAGATTGCTTCTCGCAGATAATGCTGATGATTAACAGTATTTATGAAATCATCAAACCCAAAACAAATGCAAAGGAAAGGGATCAAAATTAATAAAGTCGTTAAGTTGGAGGTGTTGCCATTACAATCTCTTGTCAAAATCAAATGATCACAATTCTTTCGCATTAGGCTAATTTCTTCTACAAAAATCAACAATTCATCACGGTTAAAAAGAGTGACGACTCTGGGGTAATATAGATATACCCTATTACAATACTTCTTCTAACTTGTTTATTTTAAATAGTAATAATATCCCCAATACGTAACCTAATTCTAGGGCAATATTTACGGCATCAAGATATCTATATTTTAACAACATTTCTTATCTTGTATTGTTTAGCATAAAAATGAATCATTGCCAAGTTCTTCGATTAGATCCAAAAACTATCACTTGTGCTACTCTCCTGATCTTTAAGATTGCTTCTCGCAGATAATGCTGATGATTAACAGTATTTATGGAATCATCAAAACCAAAACAAATGCAAAGGAAAGGGATCAAAATGAATAAAGTCGTTAAGTTGGAGGTGTTGCCATTGCAATCTCTTGTCAAAATCAAATGATCACAATTCTTTCGCATTAGGCTAATTTCTTCTACAAAAATCAACAATTCATCACGGTTAAAAAGAGTGACGACTCTGGGGTAATATAGATATACCCTATTACAATACTACTTCTAACATTGTTTATTTCAAATAGTAATAATATCCCCAATACGCAACCTTATTCTAGTGCAATATTTACGGCAAACAATGAGATGTTTTTTACTAATTAAAAAAACTGATCCCACCAGATTCACAACGGTATTTGTTTTATTCTGTGAAGAGCAAGATCAAATATCAAAGTTATAGATAGTATCAACAAATTATTGGTAGTTCAGGCGTTGTTTTAGTTTACAAACATTAAAGGAACCTATCCGTAGTTTACCATTAAACACTAACCCCTGTTTTCCCTAGGCCTGGTTTTCCATAGAGGTGTAGGCGGCTGCGAATTGCCGGAAAGGCTTTCCCCAAATTTTCAACGATGGGCTGTGTCACGACTTCTGGTGGAGGCGATGACGGCGGTATCACAGCGGACATCTTGTCGCCTTATTTACCTTTTGATCCGGACTGAGTGGCGGCCCTTGGATTATTTATTGGTGATGCCCGTGGAGTTTGTTTTGCATGGCCCCGGTCTCTAGTAGTCGATGGCGGCGTACGGTTGAAGTTGAAGAGTCGGTTGTGGTAGCACTTAGTGCTTGAAAAAAGTTTATCGAGCCTAGTGTTAGCAGGTCATCTGTTATCTAAACTTGAAGGCGTGGAGAACACAATGTTGTTAGATGGACCAATTGTACTTGTGTTTGGGCTAAGCTGTGCGAGGTCCTACGCGGGTGAGATGTCGCTCGCCACGGAACTGGCTACTTCCTGAACAGGAGTTATTGGGTCGTAGGTGGGTAGTTGTGATACACGCGTGTCCCGTTCGGTCGATTTTCCAAGATATGTTCCGTTCGTCTTGGAATGTCAGAGTTTCATTTTTCTGAGTAGTTTCCTACTCCGTTTTCTGTAGTTTTAATTGGTAAATAGGTTGTGTACATGGTTTCCGTTTAAAGGAATAGCTGCAGGGTAAGCCAGCTGCACTCGTTTCTTACTATGAGTTGAACGGAGGCGCTTGTACTCACTCTATATTTTGGACCTGACGTCCTTAATCACCTTTGGGAAGTCACGTGTAATGTCAAAGAAGGTTCCGGCAAGACGACATGAATAACATTGTCAACTAGCGCCGCAACGAAAAGGAGAAGGATATGCATGTTTGAAAATGGGTCGTCTATCATTTTGCGAGGGGATGAAAATACGACCTGGCCTGCGATTTCCACTATGAAAAAGGATTTATTTTCAAGTTCAATGTATCCACTTATAATGTTAATCTTTGCATCCATTGGATTCTCACCAATTGTTTTAGGGACCCCGGAGATTTTTTTTATCCCTCATCTTAATCTCGTTATCAATACTTCTATTTTCTAGCAACCGTAACCTTTAGTCGATGACTCCAGGTGGGCATTGTTACGTGGCCCAGCACAAGTTGTCGATATTGTTATCTAACACCTTTACCTCAGACATATTGCTTATCAAAAGATTAAGCTTTTTGTCAATAGTCATTGCACTTAACAATTCCATGTCCCACGGTGCTGAGTTCAACGACAATGCATGTGGTGTCGTTTCCCTACCCACTGGACTTGTTCAACCTGTTGCATGTCTCGGGCGGTTATAGAATAACTACCCAAGGTTAATTCCATAGTGAAAAGCCCCATCAAATTAATCAAGTGAAGCCAATGTTCGACAATGTATCGATTATATCTATAAGAAAACGAATGTTTACAAAATGTCGGTGCACGAGAATTTGTCCACAGGTCAATGTTGCGGAACAGGAATAGATAAGCAATTCTTTGAAGTATTAACCGCTTCAGTGCATGAAATGTGATAAGGGGTAAGCAAATGCCCTTTCCCAGCGGGGTGACTTTGTTGTTCTTTTTGTTATTATTAACGGTATACAAACACATACTAGTTTCACTACAAAATATACAAACACTTGTTCATGGATTGTTTCTATATTTCGACTGACTGATGTTAAAATATGATTACCAAGAAAACACAGCCATTTAGTATACTAACTGTCATATCTGCTCTGTTTCTGTTACAAGCATTCAGTGATTTGTTAAACACTTGTGTCCAATGTTCATTTCATCAGCACTACACCCTAATTCCGCTCCATATCACCCAACGTCAAATGGCTTGCAACCTAATGTGACAAGCATGGGGGAGACATTCAAGCCCAAAACAACCGTCTTTGTTTCAAGCTATTAATCAACTCCTCTTTCATAGTCGGGTTTGTACCAGCAAGGACATTCGTTACCTCACAAAACATTTATTGGACGCTTCTGTTCAGTTCCTTGAGTTTATTGAAGGCTACTTTCAATTTCCTTCCCTTTGCTTAAGTTGGGTACGTAGACGTTTTATGTTTTTTAGTATTTTTTTCTTGGAAAACAATTGATGTTGACACAGTCTAGCATAAGAAATTCAATCAACCATTGTCAATGTTATTGTAACAGAAATATAATGACCAGTAACATTTCTTTCAGACCGTTTTTGTGTACAATGTGTTGAAGTTGAATAGTTCACTTTCAATACACACTATACCTTATTATAAAATACTAGGCATATCGTTTTCTAATCGCACATATATGTAAGCCTATATATGGACAAGTATTATTATATAAACAGATGTATTAACCGTACCAGACATGATTTTTTCCGTCATTGAGCACTGGGGGCTTATCACGTTAAAATAATCTGCTGTTATTGATGACCCGCTATCTAGCGAGTATATTGCGTGGCATACAACACTTATTTATTTTGAAATTGCACATCAGTAGCGAACTGTTTAAGATAATATGTATTGCCCCTGAATAGTTTATAGTGAATGAAGCTAGATGTTAGATGCGAAGCACTCGCATTTCAAACTTGTATTTATTTACCACCTAGAACGAACTATCCATAACAGTATAAACACGAACACATACTTAAAAAGAGTCATATATCAGACTAGATAACAATCGCAGTAAGTGTATATAAAAACGACGCGTTTAAAATTACCCTTGGAAAAGCGTTGCCTTAAGGATGTAAAAATCATTCTATGTATTATTTGGGTATAATAAGTATTAAAAGATGCACCATAAATCCAGTAAAGGTAAAGGAGAATATTGATAATATTTCAGTGATTTTGCAACCTAGTTTCTCTGCGCTTGTTGGACGATCTTTGGCTCAACTAAGGTTTGATATTTATAGTAGCGTCACTTACGTTTAAACGAGTATATACTGACAGTCAATGAAAACGCACCACACATCACATTGATCTGACGACCTATTGAAGTTATTTCATTTTGACTTTATGTGTTTAAGAATATTTTATCCGTAGTATATATCCATTTTAATCAGTGAAAATCTTTTCTTTTGAGCAACTCCAAGCCAAAGATACCATCAATTCAAAAGCAAGTCATACAAATAAGAAATCCTGAAAACAAATGAATATTACATTAATACCTCTCGATACAAAGGATACTATTTGGTATTCACCAAAATAGTTCATATTTTGTTGACTGGCTTTGCAACAAACATGATGCACATTGTTCCTGCAGAAGTGATGCCAGATGTAGATATGATAATACTTTAGAGGTTTGACTTAGTCGGTAGTAAAGTACAACGTAAAAGTGCATGTTATTGCCACATTCATAAGAAGGGCCAACAATTGTTCAAATGTTATTTCTTTAATAAAATGTTCCATTTTAATATAATAATATAATTCTGGATAAAAAAATATTGTCGATGTCTTTTCCCAAACCTAACTATCTGACATACGAGTCCAACACTTCCGGACTCAACAAGGACTCTCCCGACTTCCGACTCGCTAATTCACAAAACGAATAAGTATAAATACTCTGAATATAGGTCAATACTGTCATAAACACAATTCACCATAGTATATATTTTGACACACACCTACGCTTATTAAAGCTTTTTAGCTACTAAACGACATATTCCGTATAAAAATAGCATATATTAATACAAATGTTTACAACGAAGTGTTTAAAGTCCTATACTCTTACATTTTACGTTCTTACTAATTGTTCTGAACGGCACATTCCATTATTAGTAGTTTATAACCCATTTGTTCTGATTTAACATCGGTACTAATCTGACCATTAAAGCTTACATTGAATACATGTTTTGTTAAATCAATGTTAGTTTAATGAAATAAATTAATCTTCATACTTTAAAAGAGACTCTGTTGCTTTAACCATTTATACTTAACATTTTAGTCGCATTACGGGACTTTGGTTGCCTATATTAAAACATATAATATTTTGTATGCCAATCAGGGATTGCAAGACATATAATACGAATGCATAAATAAAACATTTGAAGCAATACAATCACAATAGGTTAATAGCTATTTTAAGTTATGGGGTTAGAAGGTGAAACGATATGGGATGTACGAGGCAAAGAAAACCATATCGGGTGCGAGCGAAGCTCAACCCAATAATGATTTCCGGCGTCCTGTGTATATCTTAACGTATACATCTCGTCGACAACCTTTGTAATATAACACGTTGCAATGCAGTTATGGAAAATGTGACCATTCCTGGACCAATGGTCTTGTGTTATTCAAATGAGTTAGACAAATAAATGCATTCAAATAAAAAAATGCATCAATCAAAATTGTGTTGTTGCGAGATGTTAATGTGTATGAGCAAGATTTTGTTTTGGCAATTTTTGTAACTTTTATTTCATCGAAGCGCATAGGCAAGGATTGGTAATTGCTGGCGAATCGAAGTGATAAAACAACAATTGTAGCATCAGGATGCTGCTTGAGGAAAGATTTCATGACCTTCGCTGGACAAAGGGCTTCTCTTGTGGCGTAAACGCTCTTCTCGGTCCCAGAATATTTTTTGTTGGCACCTCTCTGATGATTTCTCTCTTTTGTCTCCTGGTTGAGTATGATGCATTCTCTTTCAACTCTTGTAAAAACTCGATGCTGACCTTCCTTAGCTGATTATGAAATTCCATCCCACGGGTTAAGAAGTGAATGGCCAGTACATATCAAGTATATTCTTGGAGAACAATCGGGGAAGACTCATACCCTTTGAGATACTCTGAATTGCTTTTTAGATCTTCTGGGGTCAAAATGTCCTTGTGTGTTTAGTGGGTCTTAACCTTCCTTCCTCAGTTCTGCTTTGTAAATTGAACATACCGAACAATGTGAATGTTTCGTCCGATATCCATCATGAGTCTGTTTATGGCGCTTCATATGTTGACCAGTGAGTTGCGGTGATATTCCTTCGATTGGTGAACTGGGACTGACTGTTCACGTTTTGTAGCTTCGCATTATAATTTACGGAGCTTTTTATCGAGGTATTCAATCGGGACGTTGTTGAAATCTAACTCAGTAACATAGACTTCAGAATGTCATGCTGAAGAAAAAGAAAATGCATTTTATATGGCAGCTGTGTATGACATGACATTATTTCATAACGGTGTCTGATAACCATAATTGCTTGTTATTAACATAATTGTTTCATAATTTACTGATAGAGAAAATTTTGTTGAGATTCGTTTGCACTATCTATAAAACATGGGGATGGATTGGTAAATTTTTTCATGATTGCTTATTATTTGAAAAATAATTGAAAATAATTTGTGAATTTGTAATTGTTTGATATGTTTTCAGATATTGACCTCTTAAATGGATAAATAATAATAATAACTTTATTTAAAGAAGGTAACACATTAAGACATAGGCATCATATTATAAACAAACATAACACACGACTTATTTACAATGTGGCCTTCTGAAAGAACATACACACGCACACACACATAAATGCTTAGAATGAAAACGCAAGTATACATTTATGTTATTTCAAAAGGGTACGTATTAAAATGTTATACGAAAACATAAAGAAACATGAATATAATACATTAATTATAATATCAATGCCGAACAATACATCAATTTGTACTTAAAGGTTAACAAATCGTATCATTAAAATTTATTAACTGAGTAAGTAGGACAGTCACACATGTATTTAACACCTTACTCGAGATATATATAATGTAAAAACAATAGTCATGGAATTATGCGTACAATTCTTACAACGGTTTTTGCAATTGATGATGTAAAAAGAACTTCTTGCAGCAGGCTTTAAATGTCTTTTCCGTGTTCGATTTACGTATTCGTTCTGGTAAAGAGTTCCAAACTGTCCCGCTGTAGCATGCAAACGAGTGTTTCTTGTATTGAGTTTAATATCGAATGTGGGCAATGTCTTGTCGCGTAGAAGATCGTAATCCATATCTTGTATTGTTTGATAACTTTATAATGTCTCTTATATAACTCGGTGTAAGATTGTTAATAGATTTATATACCATAACAGTCATTTGATATTTGCAACGGTATTCAAATTGAAGCCATTCTAATTGTTTAAATAATTCATGCGATGGCGTTCTAATAGGCTTAAAGATAATAATTTTAGCAGCTCTTTTTTGAAGCATGGTTATTCGTTTCGTATGCGTTTGCTTGCTTTTCCCCCAAACACTACAACAATACAGTTACATTTTCAATAAGTACATTGTCTACGAATAATTTGAGTGCACATGCATTTCTTAACTTTGCATTTGAACGCAGCAACATGCAATGCGTTTTCAATGGATGTATTGCCATGTTGTTTATTTTGCACCACTCCGATATTATATCCAAATTTATTTGCAACGTACGTTCAATTTCCTGCGTATTTGAACTTTTTGCATATAGTGTAGTATCATCAGCATATAAGTCAATCAAGGAATTTTCTATTTCAAAGGTAATGTCATTAATATATATGAGAAAAAGAATAGGCCCAAGAATGGATCCTTGAGGAACTCCAGACCTTATACATCTTCGTGAAGATTGGGAACCCCAAAACTTTACAATTTGGTTTCTATCTTTCAAATACGAAGTTATCAGTTGAACGGTATTATCACTGAAATTGTATAATTTCAATTTATATAAAAGTATTTGGTGATCTACTAGATCAAAAGCCTTTCGTAAATCAAAAAAGAGAGCACCTACATAGTTTCCATTGTCAATTCCATCAATCCAATCATCAATTATTCTTATCAACGCAGTGTGACAAGAATGATTTTCTCGAAACCCAGATTGAAATTCATGTATGATATTCGTATTTTTTAAAAATGTTTTGATTTGATCTGCCATGTGCCGTTCAAACACCTTTGACAGTGTTGGAAGGATAGAAAATGGTCTATAATTATTTGGATCATTGCGACCAGAAGATTTATATATAGGCAAAACCTTAGCCTCTTTAAATTAGTCTGGGAATATTCCTAGCCGTATGCTATTATTTATAATGGACGTTAGTGGTATAACAATACAATCACCACATTGTTTTAGGATATTAGGCCCTATTCCATCTAATCCTGTAGCTTTCGCCGTATTAAGCTTATCAATATACATTTTTACCTCTAATGGGGTGATGTAAGATATATCAAAGTACTGACCCTTTAGCAAACTATTTAATTTAGTACCAAGTTTTGAAAAAAATGTGTTTCATCGAACACTGATTTACTGATACAATCGGATATGTCAGTAAAATGCTTATTGAACACGTCTAATATTTGTGCATCGCCAACAACATTTATTCCGTTTGAATGAAGGTATTGTGGTAATATTATACTATTATTGTTTGTAGTGTCATTATTATTATCATTCAACTCTCTGAGGTTCTTCCATAACACCCTAGAATCTTTACAGTTTTTAACAGCTTTATTGTAATAATCCTTCTTGGTTTGCCATACTAATCGAGTAACTTTATTTCTTGAAAGTCTATATTCCGGCCAATGTTGACGCTTTTTGGATCGATTTCTTTCTTTTATAGCCAACCTTATTTCGTCAGTAAACCAGGCTGGTTGTGTTTCAAATTGTATTCGTTTTTCTTTCAGTGGCGCATGGTGCGACAACACGTCATTCAGTCGCTTATATAAAACTTCCATGGCTTCATTAGGGTCTTGAATTTGTTCAACCTCATTTTTATTTACCTTGTTAAGATCAATGCAGAAGGAAATTTCATTAAAGTTTCTGAACGACCTATATTTTAATGTATAATGTCGATGCGTGTTTTCTGATTTTTTTTGTAAACGGGCAGCTCTAGTGAAACAAACAGGAAAATGGTCACTTATACTTAAATTTGATACGAATGCTTCACATACTCGATCCACTGAGTTCGTATATACATGATCCATAATAGAAGATGTTTTCTCTGATACTCTTGTAGGAACATCTATAAGCTGATTTAATCCGTATTTCATAATACAATCTTGCCATGCAGTAATTTTAAATGTCTTACATTCGGCATTATAATTTATATTAATGTCCCCGACGATATCATACTCAAAATTGAAGTCCTCATCATTCTTTAACTGATTATTGAACATATTAATCCATTCTGACTTACTATCAGGTGGTCGATATCAGGTGGTGGATTCTGAATATTCAAGACTTGTCCTGTGCATCAGTATGTGGTAAAAGGTTCCTACTCATAGTAACGATTGGAGTTTAACATTTGATTTTTAATATAGGTGCATAGGTTATCTACAGATAAAGGTAAGAAAGAAATTCAGATGTTCGTGGTATTTCTGAACGTTATCGAAACAGTAAGATTTACGTTTTCCCTCTAAAAATATTTTCACCTTGTAATAACTTTGTGCCCCATTTTCTTTTCCTTTTGATGACATAAGATTGATGCTGGCCTATAATCTGCTCTATCTGCTTTTTGGAGGATCTTGTTCCAAGTAGTTGGTTTCAATTGTTTCAAATGTATTGACGATTTTTTTCCCTAAATCTATGTCCGCTAAAAAATCATTGTCTGAATTTGACAACGAATCCGATTCCAAATTCATTAAAAAATCGCCATAATTTGGAGTGATGCCCGACATATTTGTTTTGGCTGTCAATTTGAAAAACGATCGGCTTTTTCTATGCACTTCGCCAACGGAAAATACACAAAAAACGTACCATGTGTGTTTATCTTAAACAACAAGGATCTTTAAATTATCAAAGGTAAGAGTCTGAGTCTGACGTCCTGAAACTATCATCTTGTTTACTCAGCACTCACTACTTCTTTTGAATATTGAACATCATCATGAGCATGTCGATCTATACTTTATTTAAGTCTATTTTTCTGTATATTTTCCAAAACATAATTCATACAAACAATATTTAAGATTGCGAAACTAATATTATGGTTGTGATATATTACCTGTTAACAGTTTGCCAAAACAAGGTTACCAAGGGGATATTTTAAAAATGTTTTCGGTCCAGTGTTATCTTTAAAACCGTTTTTGGCTGGCTAGGAATGTTTCAATGGTTAGTGACGTCTCTTTCTTTGATTTTTTTTAAAGGTAATCGTTTGGAAGAAGAGCTTAGCATATACAAATCGTGTTTTTATAAACGAGTTCTTTGTTTCTTCCCAATTTAATTAGTACAATGATGTTTTTTATAATAAAACTATGATCACACAATATTAAACCTTTTATTTACCAAGGAAGACTGTGTGTGATGTTTATAGTTTCAAACAATAACTGCATCGTATCTTTGAAAAGTTTTTTTGCGTTTACCTTGTGCCATTAAACGGGGTTTATGTTTAAACTTTTGGCTACTGAGCTTGTTTCTGTAGTTTTTCATTTAAGTATTAGCAAGAAGGTTCCAAATGTCGAAATCAACATGTTTGAACATAACGAACCAGTGGATAACATACACGAGTGTTTCCCTGTCGAGATAACTTGCTTGGTCATCCAAGAAGACATTCAAACTAACAATGCCACGAAAGCTTAAACGGTAATATCCTGACTGTAACATAATCATTGACTGTACTGAATTCTATAAAGAAAACCCGCATTCCCTTGACAACAAACCAATGATTTATTTACACAACAAATCACATATGACATGGAAATCACTTCTACGAATTAGTCCACCCATTAGTGATACATAATTGACAATTAAGTCAGGACTGCTTGATTTATGTGAAACTGGTGATGGGATTATGGCAGATAAGGGCTTCCTCATACCCGATTTGACAACACCCCGCAACATGCATCTGATATTTCCACCCCTAAAACTAAAAATGTTCAACCGCCGACAAGTTGAGGAAACAAGAAGAATGGCGAACTTGCGAAATGAAGATTGTGCTATGGAAAGAGTAAATATTTTTAGATTATTTCAAGGTGTAATGCTTATAACATTGTCAAAGTAAGCATAAAAAATACTGAAAATTTGTACTGCTCTGTCAAATGTGTTGCCACTTTTAGTACATCATGATGATGAAGACTGAATAGTATCATTGTGAATATAATCAATAGCTTCCCTTGTTTACAGCACAATATACCCATTAAGTATAATACATTACACTCGTGTAATATAACAACGTCATCGACGTTATTTTCGATAGAAATGGTTTTATAACATTTTCTTAAACTCGTTTAACAAAAGTTCATATTATATGACAACTTAAGTAAGATCCTATACATACTATTTAACGGATTTAAAGAACTGTGTGGTAACTTTATGTGTATTTGTTGTAGTTTCATTACCTTTTGAACATTTTTTCCTGCCACGTGTGTTTTGTGATTCATTTTATTTAATGCCCCATCAATCACTGCAATAATACAAATGTATAAATGTATCATTTTTGATGGTGATATGGATGATCCGGGTTGCCAGATCATTTTGCCTGGTTAAAATATTTTAATTGGTATTTTGGTAGATTTTTCATTTTATATTATTTTATGATTTGTTATTCATTCTCATTTGAACTGGGTTTGGCATTGCCGAGTTTAATGCCCTTGGTTGGTAATTCCGAGGACTCGGGTTTGTATCCAACCTTCACCGGCTTACAGTCACTATCAATAAAGCCAATACAACTACTTTAGTTCAATGACTGTATCAAAGCATTTGTTATTCCATTTAAATGAAGTTATGTTACACCAGTTTGTACGCATTACAATATTGACGTCAAAGGCTTTGGTCATTAAACTGCGCTGGCAGTTTATAAAGGGTGTACCTGGGCCCGTATTTACTAACGTCTTGAGGGGGAGTTTCAGACTTGGACTAACAAACTGAATTCTTTAATGTTTCAAGTGATCTTAAATATGACCAAATGTGAAAACAGATAAACGGATGTGTGTATGATTGTAGAACAGATTATGTGTTAGTGATAAAGCGATTTGTATCATCTTTGTTCCTATAATAACATCTCAACAACAGAAATTAATTTTTGTCTAAGTCTGAGTCTTAAAGTTAGCTTCAAAACGTAAGTGAATGCGGACCCTGGGCTCCATAACCAGTGCAACCATCGATTTTATTTCAAGTGACTGACAGCTTTCCCAGTTATCCAACGTAGCTATATCTTTATTGGTTTTTATGCCCCCGAAGGTGGGCATATTAAAATCGCACCGTCCGTCCGTCCGTCCGTCCGTCCGTCCGGCTCTGTAACTTTCCCTTGTATGGACAGATTATAAAATAATTTGCCACATGTGTTCCACATACCAAGGCGACGTGTGGCATGCAAGACTTGTGTCCCTACCTCAAAGGTCAAGGTCACACTTAGTCTTTATTCACAATGGAGTGCTGCATATAAGGACATAGAGTATAGGTTGTCGTGTCCGGGCTGTAACTTTCTCTTGTATGGACAGATTTTAAAATAACTTGCCACATGTGTTCCACATACCAAGACGACGTGTCGCGTGCAAGACCCGTGTCCCTACCTCAAAGGTCAAGGTCACACTTAGTGTTTATTCACAATGGGGTGCTGCATATAAGGACATAGAGTATAGGTTGTCGTGTCCGGGCTGTAACTTTCTCTTGTATGGACAGATTTTAAAATAATTTGCCAAATGTGTTCCACATACCAAGACGACGTGTCCCGTGCAAAACCTGTGTCCCTACCTCAAAGGTCAAGGTCACACTTAGTGTTTATTCACAATGGAGTGCTGCATATAAGGACATAGAGTAAAGATTGTCGTGTACGGGCTGTAACTTTCTCTTGTATGGAAAGATTTTAAAATAACTTGCCACATGTGTTCCACATACCAAGACGACGTGTCGCGTGCAAGACCCGTGTCCCTACCTCAAAGGTCAAGGTCACACTTAGTGTTTATTTACAATGGAGTGCTGCATATAAGGACATAAAGTACAGGTTGTCGTGTCCGGGCTGTAACTTTCCCTTGTATTGACAGATTTTAAAATAACTTGCCACATGTGTTCCACATACCAAGACGACGTGTCGCGTGCAAGACCCGTGTCCCTACCTCAAAGGTCAAGGTCACACTTAGTGTTTATTCACAATGGAGTGCTGCATATAAGGACATAGAGTATAGGTTGTCGTGTCCGGGCTGTAACTTTCTCTTGTATGGACAGATTTTAAAATAACTTGCCACATGTGTTCCACATACCAAGACGACGTGTCGTGTGCAAGACCCATGTCCCTACCTCTAAGGTGAAAGATACACTAAGTGTTTATTCACAAGGGAATTCAGAATATAAGGACATAACAGTGTATGTTGTCAAGTATGGGTGGTATTTTTTTATGTTCAGAGGCAATTTAAAATAACGCTGAACACCTCTCCAATAATGGAGGCTAAGAGTCCTGTATCTATCTATATATATATGTATAGATCCAACACGCTGTTAAATAACATGATCGATAAAGCAATAATCGCTATTATAACTATCATAGGCAAGCGGTCAAATAGGTTTCATAATTAATAGTTCCAGACATAAATTTATATAATCAAATTCTGTTTAGTTTTGAGGATCAATCTTTACACATGACTCATTAAGCATGACTCGTATATCCGATGCAACATGAAAAGCTGTAATTAAGAGTTGAGCATTTTGTACGAAAGAATATTTTATCAGATTTCCTGGAAATGTCAAGTCAAATAAATCGGAACTGCCCAATCAACAATGTATTTGGCTTTGTGTTGATTGCAGCTACTTTAAAAAGTTTTTGTAACCCGTAATTCAATTTCATCAGCGAAAATTCATTATTTTTCTGAATAAATTTCTTATTTGACAAGATCTCATCAAGATCTCACAAGACATTGCTGAAAAAGTAGTCCGGGGCATTTTGACATGAATACGAAATACTAATGTCGAGAGAATTTTCCGGAATAATGTAAATGCTTTTCGATTCAAATTCTGTTAAATTTTTCTTTTGTAAAATTTGTTTAACTCCTAACTTAACCAAAACATGTCTCCAAGAATAAATATTTCACTACCAAACAAGATCGTTCCTCTAGGCCTAGTAAAACATGTATTCTCAAACGCTTTAAATTTTGATTTCCCAATCCACTTTTGCATCGCTGCCGGTCCTGTAATAAGTTTCTAATAAGATTTTGCTTTTCGGAAAACACTTTTGCTCGGGCAAACATGATTAAGAGCAGAATTAATAAATAGCGTAAAGCATACACTCTGAGTGAGATCACTGCGAGAATACAAATAATCGCATGAATAAAACCAAGAATGCATACCTGAAAGACCTTAAGCAAAACCAAACAACTCCGTAAAATAGATTTTCAGCAAACAGTGTTCTCGCTCTAAAATTCGTGACTGACTGAGTCGAACCATGCCTAAACCAATTTCAATCGCTGTTATATTTGTTTCGACCAATAAAATTGTTTCTTCAGAATAATGCAAAGCCGATAATTTAGAATACAAGGTGTTCCGTATATAATCAAAACAAAAGGTCAATATTCAATTCTCGATTCGGTCACACAGGCATCACGTTTATGACATGCATGCATTTTCTTGAGAATTCAAATCAAACTGATTCAAGCTTATTATAGTAGTCCGATGTATTTTGTGAGTCGTCTTTGGGTATACCATTTTGCATGATTTGAAATATCTAGCAATGTGAATCACAGTTAGTGTCAACTCCCATTTATTCGTTTCTTTACATGAAAGAACGTGAGTAGAGTTGACAGGCGCTGCATCATGTCATCAAGAACATTCTTGAATCATTACCTTGATAGTTACATTATACGTATCGTCTTGACGCATTGTGTCTCTTGTTTTGTGAATTAGGCCACTGCTTTTTTATTTTTTGGTTTACAAGAATTTTTTGAAAAAATGTCCAACGGGTGGTCGAAAAAAAAGAAAAAAAAAAGGAAGACAGTCACAAAACATACTATCTAAGGGTGAAAATCAGAGAACAACATAAAAACATTGAACATATATATCATTTACTTGACATTTTAAATTTTTAAACTGCTATTAATGCATGTTTTACTTTTAATACACTCAAAGTTTCAAAGTTCTAAATAAACACAGAGTTTAAATCTTACATACTGTGCATATAAAACATCAATGAAATTGACAATAAAACATGTTTACGTGTATAAACTACACTTTTAATCAAAGATACATTGAATATCACTCAGCAAGACATTTGTTTAGCTTTAAGGGTATGCTAAAGCAAAAGTGAATACAGAACACTTAAAAACTGACCAATATTAAATTGAAAAAAAAAGAGAAGGCAAATTATACGCATTGAAATACACAAAAATTACAATACATTACATTTTCTAAACATTGTTTCAGTTATTTCAATATTGGAAAATGTCAATAAAGTGAAATAATTACCAATTTTGTAAATAAGGAAGTAACATTTTATGAAGACATTTGAGCTTTAATATTGTGAAAACAATTTCTGAAAAACTAAAAACCAAACTAGACCTGGATTTGAGTTTTAATACCCTTTACCATGCAGGGTCCTAGTTGAGTGTAACCCGATCCATGCTAAGTCCGGATATTTTCCGACGGGGAAATTTACCATGGGATGTTCACCAAATCCATTTGAAATTCAAATCTTGCAGCAAATTACCACATCAGTACATAAAAATCACATAGCAAAATAATAAATCTAACATGTTACTTAACTTTATGTACCAATGATAGTAACAGAGAAATCCATAATTATGTTTCGGATGTTTTCATCTTCGCCCAACTCCGCAATTTTGTGTATACATGCGTTCACAGGGCATCTATACTTCATGCTTGTTTATTTTTCATTTTAAAGAGTATTCCTTGGTTACAACAACAACTCTCATTTATAGTGAAATATTAAGTTCATTACAAATTGAAACGGACTTATTCAAAATCGTTTTCCGTGTTGTTTTATCTAAATGTTTTGCACACAACTCCTGGCATTAGTAAATGTCATTGACAGATGTGTTCAACTCTTTCATTGTTTTTACTCTACTATTAACTCAAACATGAATAAACATGTAATCTAGAATAAACACAAGCTTAACATTGACCCAATAACAAGTATTTCCAAACCTTTTTGTGATTTAAAATCCATAAACACCACCGACCGAGCCTGTGAAACTAGGTCACCGGTGTCAACTTAGAAATTTTACTTTCGATTTCACCACTCACACTTAGTGCACTGTTATTTAATGTTTAACCATAAAATGTTATAAAAATGTTTTTCTCACACATAATTTACAGATATTTGTGTCTACTAATTCGATGGCAGCCGCTGACACTTTCATTTTTTATCTATATACAACAATATTTTCAAGACGTAAATTGGCAGGGAAAAACAACAATCATGTGACAGTTATTGTTTGTGTCGGCTGTTATATTTGCCAATGTTTATTTGCTATTGTTTTTTAACAACTCCTGTATATTTTAATGAATTATTTCATGCATGAATGACTGCTATCGTAAATTCCGCCATTGCCAACGGCGGTGTCATAACAGTTAACTGGCTCACATGCTATCACTATAAATTGGCGAATACGGCTACGGAACAACAAACCAGTCGAAATCTACTGCATTCGTACTCTTATCTGTTCGTTTTTCTTTCGCACCAAAATCAGTACGGTCGGGAAAATAATTTTGAAAAAAAAAGTGAAATTCATTTTTTATTTTTTTTGTACTTTTCGGAAAATTAGACCCGCCGGTTTTGTAAACCAATTTATATAAAAGTAGTGGCCTTATTAATATTCAAACAGTATTTTGGCTACCAATTACGCTTTAGGGCAAGCCCATCTAGCTGCCATTGTATTATTGTATGTGTTCATCTCCGTAGATGACACTAAGTCATGTCGGAAACATTGTATGACATAGGGTTCTGATATTTTTCTTTTGAATACTTCTTTGAGGAGTTCAGTTTATGTATAATGTGTCCTTTGCCAGTACTTTCTCCTGTCTGTGTGTAATTCTCTTTTTAACCAGTACTCATGTATACACAGATGATATAGTCCCTTTTATTTGAAAGCTTTTAAAATATCGAAGTATAAATATAACATAAACCTATATCAAATAGGGATAGTAATGTTTTAACATGTTTGCTCAACCATTGTCCGAAACATATTCAAAAGGATAAACCAACTTTAAAATTTATTGCAGTATATTTCCATTATATAATAATAATAGGGTTACGTTTAAAAATAGCTGACAGCATGTGCATAGTCATACAAAATGCGAATGAGAATATGAAATAAAAGTCAATGATATGAAACACAATAATATTTACAGAATCACCATTCTAAACAACTTGTTTTTTCGTTGTACCTTCAGTCCCATTACCAATGAGTGAAAAAATACTAAACGCGTCAAAGCACTCAAATTATCAGGACTTTAATTGGAAAATGTTGAATCATGTCTTTTAATGTAAACGGTATTACTTCTGGCACTGAACACATTTACATTGGTTTGAAAAAAAATGTACATTTATCTAATACAATTAGTTTTGGAATATAATATTTGAATTCTATTTGGATAATAATGTTTGAATTATATATATAAAAGGTATATAATAGAACGTGTAAATTGGAAAAATGTACGAACCTGGTAGTTTGGATTTAAATATACTTTGATAATACAAGATATACAAGATATAATCATAATATAAAAATAGATCAAGAAATAGATTTGGGCTCAACATTTACAAGAGCCGTTTCCCTCGTTCTAAGTGTATGTCTATAAGGAAATGTTAGCAGTTGTACTAACTACGCCTGGAAGTGACATAAAAGCAAACTATGACTCAAATGGAAGAATATATTAACAAACTAATGACTGAACAACTATATGTTCAGATAAAATAAGCCCCACTTATCGCGAGAATGGCAAAACATGCTTTAAAAAAACAATTAAAATATACATTTACTTTATGAAAGATACCCTTACGAAGAAAATAACTCTTGTTGTTTGAAGTGAAAACAATTATATACATACAGCCCATAATACACAACATAATGTAAATATGTACCAATTTCACTGAATTAGCTCCGTTTGTTAGTATACATTTTAGCAGCATTTCTTGTCAATGCAAAACGAGAGTATCACCGAAGCATATCTCACGTGTTATACATGTCTAATTAATACAGTACATGATGATTATTTCAAAAATAGTATATATATATATATATATATATATATATATATATATATATATATATATATATATGGACTGTAGAATTATATGAAAGCAATATTTACACATTTGTCTTTTGATATATTCATTGTTTTATCCCTGAAATCTCATTATTTCAAGAAGAATGAGGTGATATTCTTTTCTTAATTAATCCGTTAGCAGCATATATACAGCACCTGAAAATATAAGAAACATTTTTAACATGTATTTTTAATCTGTGTTGTTGTCTTGTGGCGTCTGTCTGCGTAGTATGTCGTCATGTAGTGTAGAGTGGCGTGTTGTAGCGTCCTGTACGGTCCTGTAACGTTCGTCGTTATAGTTTCAATTATATGATAAACATTGACAAACAAACCAAGGCCAACCGACACTGTATACGATATGTATATTAGAAATTATAAATGTATTAAACCAATCCGATAGTACCTCATCAACGTAAAATGCGATAGCTCAAACGGAAAACATGATATAATGTAAGTCTGTTTATTTTTTAAGAATGTTTTTGAATCCAATTTCCTGGTTCAATTTAAGATTTTGATATAAAACAGAAGATTAATTTTTGCAAACGACGTTTGAAATATTAAAACATCAATTGTAAGTATTACAATTGTTTTATCAGCATGTTGAATATAATAACCACAAAGGCATTATCAATATGAACATAAACTTAAAAGGATGGACACGAAATCATATCCTTATTTTGTTTCTCTTAATAAACATATGTTGGGCACACAGAAAATACCTACTATGAAGAGTCTCTGGATGCAATCTTTGGTTACAATTTTCAAGGTTGTGGCTGAAATAAATAAAGACAATTAGTTTTGACCTTGCAGTCGGCGTCATTGAAGCAGGTTGTATCACGCATCAAACTTAATACATAGCTATTCGAATGTTACTTACAAAAATCATCAATACTACCTTTAAAACGGTATTTTGGTAAATATCACCTATATTTAATTAAGTGAAAATATTTTTTATACATACCCGATATTGAGGACGCTGGATGCGGTACTGAAAAAAGATAAATGTTGATATAAATTACTGAAATGCCTTTTACGCACTTAACTCTAATCAAAGTGGGCGAATTCGCCAATATCATTTTAACATATCATATCATTTAAATGAATTGCGACAAGCGAAATAATGCCTTAGATGCCTGGAAAAATTGTTTCTCTTTATCAGGATCATCGTTTATTGTTTGGCAAAAGATTAATCCTTGTAATTTACATTTTATTACTAATGTATTTTTAACATCGAAAGCCTTTAGTGTCATGTCAAATATGTTCTTTTTATTAAAGGATACATACTTTCACTTAGATGGATCAGTCCCTTGACATGTTAAATCATTGGTCATGCTGTCATACATCTTTCAGACATATAAAGCTTTGCTGTATTATATAGCTTATGTCATCTATCTTTTTTCTGCTCGTTACGGTTCTAGTTATTTCCAAACTTGACACCTTCGTCGTTCTGACGTTTACATAATCTGCTGGTTTTTGTTTGTCATATTTACTTACCGGTTCATTCGGATTGATGTAGTTGTACATAAAGTCCCAAGAGAACATGGATGGTTGATGATCATGAACTGAATAAAACAACAATATATGATGTACGTTTCGCACATTATTACTTGCACAGAAGTGTTGATAGCTCTTCAAAGTATATGTGGAAAAGAAAACAATAGTGTATACATTTTTTTCATTAGCAAAGACTAAGATAAATAATTACGCTACGAATCGAAATGAAAACAGTTTATTTGAGCCTTATTTGAATAAGTTCCTATAGCGGATACATTGCAACTTATATACACAAACTCAATGTTATAGCTTGCACATACCCTGTGTTTCACCATAGTTATCGCGATCCTTGTACTTCCGCTTTCGGCGAACATCGTCGGAACTTCCGGAAGAGGTTGAGCTTTCCTCTTCCCATTCCTGAGGTCTGTATGCTGAATCGTTCCTTCCCCATGTGTTGATTTTTGTAGGCATTGCAGTCGGGAAAAATCCGTTGTTCGGGAAACCCGATATCCCCATACTTTAATGGAACATACTTATTATCATAAGGCTGATTTGATTTCATGTCGATATTGACATGTCCCTTGCAAAGATTTTACCAATAATATTTATGTGAAATGTCGATACATATACCACTTCACAACCGCCCCTATATTGTTTATTCCAGTTATATTTGGTTAAGCCTGGTTTTGCATTATAGTATAAAGGCGTTTAACGCTATTTTTAAACCCAAGTCAACGCCATCGTCTTAACCAATTATGGTAAATTGTATATCTGGAGTAATCTGTTAGGTTCTGCTTTACGAACCGAATACGACTTATTATGTAAAATACCTTCGTATCAAGCCTATTCAATAAAACTTCAAAGCGCTCTCTGTTTGCAAATAAAGGTTACCGCCTAGAACTATTTTGATTGTCAATTTAGTATTAGCCCTGGGAATGGCATACCCTTCATTGACGACCCAAAGGTACCTTTTACAACGTTTCGATAACCGCATACCGGTTTCACAATACATTAATCAGAGTATACCTTATTCATAAAAGGCATTATATATTTCATTTTCTAGGAAAATAAACATTTACCCCTCCTCAGTGTAGAATCTCCTTTTCTGCTGTCTCCTTTTCAATGTTAACTTTATTACCAGGAAAATGACAATAGCCAATAAAAAGAACAGTGGAAATCCAATCCCAAGTCCAAGCACAAGATCTAGGTTGTCGTCGTCTTTCATTGGTCTGAAAATGCAAATAACATCAAGCATATAAGGTTGAGATATAGGACAGAGCGTACATGCCAAAAAGCATACATTTTTTATGGGCTTTAATGATAAAACTAGATTTTTCTTCCACAAAAACACTATTGCACATAAGGGAAACGAACTATAAACAAATTATATAGCTAATCTATTTTCTTTATTATTCAGGTAAATGAATATTTTGAGTGAGTTTTGTCTGCACGTTCATCTTGTTTGTTAAACTATTTCATTAGAATGATGCGCTTTTTCATTATTTGTCCTTTAAAACGCACGATACTTACTGGCAGACCGGTTTCGTGTTTATTACAACACACACTTGTTTATCGCCACATGAACCACGATCCAGTATATACAGATCACACAACAATTTTGCTGAGTCGGCATTGTGGTCAACTGGTAAAAAAAAAAACAAGTATGTTTTGTGAAAATTTAGGGAAAACATTAAAAATGCAATACGTTTGTTAAGAAACAAGCAGAACAATATTTAAAGGAATCATATACTGTTTTGTTTTGGTTTGAAAAATAATGTAAACAACATTCAAAACAAATATTTGAGAACAGTAAACAAATAATTAACAAAACTCGAATATTTTGCTTAATATATATATACATATAAAGTAAAAACAAAATGTTTGGAAGAGAACACTATAACAATAATTTTCGAACAGGCAATATTTATTTGTTAGAAGTAAAGACAAAATGTTCTGACAAAAAAAGTTTATGACCATATACACGAAATTCAAAATATAATGTGGTTATGGATATACAATGGGTTCTCATAAAATCCGACGAGAGACGTTTAAAAATGTATCATCTTTTCCCTCATGTCTGTTTCCATTACGTCAATATATTTAGCAACAAAATCAACAACAATGATTCGTTTTTAACTCATATTTTACTTACTTTGAACACCAGCCAACGCACTAGCTGTTGCGGTATAGTTTTCACCATTGACTTCCAACATGACGTTATCTAATTCACTTGTGGCTTGACTGAGCAGTTGGGCAGCCTCCTCAGAATCTTCTTTGATTATTGTTGCGTTAACTTTGAGACTGCCACTGAAGGAAGGCAAGCAACATTAACGTTTTATTGTTAGAAAGCTGTTACACAGCTAATTCCAAATTGAATGTAAACAAATTTAGACAAAAATAGTTTACAGTATTTTGATGTTTATTCAAGACCACACATTTCACATAGTAAACAACAAAATGTATGGGAAATATCACATAATCCCAAAAATTGTACATATAAACTTTTTGTTACTATTTCTTGAACCATCACCATCATCAACAACAACAACAACAGCAGCAGCAGAAACAACAACAACAACGTTTAATGCCTCCAGGCAATTATGCCAAAAGCATATAAATAGTTTACAAGCAAACAGGTACAATTTAGCGAAGCAAAATGATAAAATGTGAATGATTGTTAAATAGTAGTGATGAAGTAATTTACAATTAAAGGTAAATATAGGACACTTACGTAAAAAAATATTTGTTAAACAGATGTTAGGGGAAGTGGTATTTATTCAATCGAAATTATGAACATATAATGAACTAATTCGTGATTATTATGTCACGTGCTATTACTATAACCAAATTGCTATGAATGAAAAGTACCCTTAAATTGTGACTGACATTACAACGGTGGATATCTAGTGAATTAGTTGCAGCACTTTATAATTAATTGCAATTATTTGTATAATGTATTTTGTGTGTAAACTGTCCATCTGGTGAAATTGAATTATGATGTCATGTTTGTTAAGTTCTTTGCATAGTATATATTTGATATTTCGAATAGTCTAAGGGAGACAATTTATGTAGACATTTACTGCACCTTTAAATAACGTCCCTTAGACCTTGGTCAGTTCAATTGTTTACATGTTAAGCGATGTCATTGGTCAAGTGATCTTTATGTAAAAGATTTCCCTCCCTGTTGAAATTTTGAGAAGTTGAATCGAAGCTTTTTTATATTGTTTTAGTTTAGGAACTAATGTGGTCAGTATTGTTTACATTTGCATGGCGATACATAACAATCCTTCATAAACACACTTAGTTTTTATACAGTGTTAGTATTTTGTCCAGAAAGTTTTGAGACTGTCTATATTTCAAAACGTTTTAAATATAAATCAACAAACAATAAATAGCTGTGTATTTAGACTATTCACGAGTTTCCTTTTGAAAAATAGAATTAAATAATCTCATAATAAGGAAGGAAATGGTTGTCAAGACAACCCATCTAGCGCTTCACGGATCACTTTGAAATTGACGTTTTCTGAAAATCACAATTCATATATACTACTCCGTCTAAATAAAAGAAGCCAAAACGTCACGTCAAAACATAATACGACAGTATGACGTCAGCTGCATCACTGCGTCAATTATTAACGCAATCTAACTGTAAACATGGTTGTAACGATCAGCGAAAGTAGAGAGGTATTTCGAAGATGTCGGAAAAATCCAACGTTGACGTCACGCACCGAGCAGCGCGCTATGATAAAACACTGTGTTCGCAGCGGGATAACTCCTACAAATACGTTTACGTTTCTAACACGGGATATATAAAAGCCAGCATGTTCAAAGGCTTTGATATTTCGCTGACATGGACGTTTCAGTGACGGGCATGGAAATGTGTGCGATTTAAAGCGGAGCGGCAGACCGTCAGTCGTGAGTGAAAGTGACGCAAATTCAGTACGGGAAATGTTACAAGAAGACCGGCGGAGGACAGTGAGGGAAATTGGCAAATCCGTTCAGCTAAAAAGGACAGCTGTTCATAATATCAAAAAAGAGTGGAACGGACAGATATTCAAGCAATGGGTTGATCGTCACCGTATGTGTGTACGTGCAGAAGGAGCGTATTTTGAAAAACTGTAAATGACGTGACGCAATGGGACAACGAAGTGCTCCGTAGCTTGTAAACTGTACTTTTTGTAATGATTGTTGAATATGTTCACTTCGTAGTTCATTGTTGAAACTTTCAGGATTTGTTTATATTAGAAACAATTGACAGCTGATTAAATTTTAAATGCATCCTATGAGTGGTAAGCTTTTTATGAATGCAGTCTCAAAACTTTCCCGACAACCCTCGTATTGTGTTGTTTGAAACGTTTTGTGCTATTATTTCTGGTTTGTGATTGTTTGTTTTTGTGTTCCATATCTTTAGAGTTTACCCTGTGCCACTAAACGGAGTATATGTTTAAACTTCCGGATAAGGGCTTGTTTCTGTAGTTTTTCATATAAATATTTACTATTGTTTTTGTAATTGCAATGTGTTGAGTTGAACACTTGCATTTGGTTGATTTGATGGGATGGGTTATGTATTTTCGTGGTTTGAGACTTTGGATAATTGGTTTCAATAACAGCATACATTACTAATTGTTCCTTATATTCTATGTTGCATTCAGGTGTTAGGCTTTCAGTCATAACCAGAGATAACTGCATTCACAGTGGAAGCTGAGAATGAGAGAACGAGGAGTTCAGTCCCTTAGACTTGGTAGGTTATAAATGTGAACTGTGTTTAAATGTTTGTATATTATATATGTGTATTGTATGTGTTTTATACTTTTAACACCACTGGACAATTGCTTGACGTTTGTTTGTATAATTATATGCAACAGACATGCTATAAAATTTCTTTAATATTACAAGAATATTCATCTTGTACTAAACATTTTTTTCTCTATATTTGGAACGTATCATTTTTATATATAGATTGATATAATGTTGATCAAATGCTGAAACGTTGCATTAATGGAGTATTTCGAACTCACGTCTTTCAAATATTTTTCCCTAGGTAAACACGAAAACTATGAAAATGGAATGAAGTTAGATATATATTTTGACATATTTATGGATGTGTAACAGGTTTCTCAGCTTAATGATTTTGAAAACTTGTGTTTATTTGACAGTGACAACGGTATGTTTTAAAGAATAGTTTACGTATATCACGGAGTTTCGGATATTCTAAAAGAAAATTATATTTCGATTCTACTTGGTTTGGACTGCAGTTTTTATAAATTGTATTTATTGTGTCGACGGATATTTTCATACAATCGAGAACAATGATTTGTACAAACACTTACATTTCAATGTGAAAAACATTGACTCTTTTAACTCTGTTTCCCATTGTCGCCATGTAGTATTTCAAAAGCTGCAATGGAAATATATTACCTAAATTACTCATCGTTTCCAAGTAGCATGCTATTATCATTTTAATTGCTACCTAGTTTATTATATACGTGTAGTATAACCATGAATCCTAGTTAACAAACAATTAAATGAATGAATAGCTTATTTCCAATATACATCTATATTTAAGTGAGTCATTTAAAGGTTCCCTATACAGCAAAGTTTATCGTATTACCGTTTGTCCAACATCGTCTGCCCATTTTTGAAAAGTGCTCGCTATCGAGAAATTAACATTCTGCAATGTCGTTGCAGGAATTTGGAAAACAATAAACACTTCTATACCATCCTCTGCAACAAAATAATATAATTGTTTTAAAACAACCATATGGAAAACTGGTGTTCAGTGAAAACGCGTAACCATGTATATACAACTGTACTTTATTGAGTTAAATGAATTTCATATTTTGTATAGAGTACATTTTTGAAATGGTATTTACTCATTTCATTACATGGTTACGCGTTTGCAAAACCACTACAGTTGCAGAGACAAGAAAGAGGTCAAATCAGCTTACCAGTTCTTTACCTCTTAGCAACAGGGGGCATATTAGAAGTAAACCATGCAGATGTTCTAGGTGTTTTATAGCACCTGATACCTTTTCTCTGTTTGTTAAAATATTGGCTTCTATTTTTGTATCAATTATTATTATCATTATATTTTTGTACTCAGTTTTCAACAAAGTTCCAATTTGCATATTTCGACCAAATGTTAACAATGGTTAAAGGGAATGCTATAGTATCCTATGAACCATAAACTCGTGAGCAAACAAATTACCTTCTGGAGCTAATGTTGTGGTAGTAGCAGCTGCAATAATAAACAAAAGGTATTAGGTGTTTTATATAACGATCGTGATTCATTTCACTATATATCCGAAATAACGCTCACTTGATACAAATACATTCATTTCAAAAAGATGAATTAAAAATGAACGTACTAAATAGCACACAGGTGCCATTACTGTTCTCTTGGTAGTTGCGCAAACATGAACAATTATATCCACCAATGATGTTGTGACAGTATTTATTTTGTGCAGTACAGTTGTTGAGCAGCGGATCAGCGCACTCATCCACATCTATCTCACACCGAGAACCACCCCACTGAGCCCTGCACATACACGCGCCTGTTGTGTGGTTGCACGTCTGCTCAGACGTTTCGGCATGATCAGTCGCACAATCGCACATGTTGTTACAACTATCACCGTAAGTGTTTCCACTGCAAGCTGAAATTGAATATATTTTATTAGTTTGTAAAATTGAATTTATTCTTTTATATGATAAATATTACTCAATAGGATTTAAGTATACCATCTGACATGTTTTAGAATCGTATTTCATTATCACGATCCTGTATATAGTTGTATACTTAATAATGAGTTATCATCCAATGGCAAACAAACACCAATTAAACATATGATTATACCAAAATTGAGTGACAGCAGAATTATATACAAGTTTCAGAAAGCACCGCAATGGTTGTATACGAAAGCTTCTTGTGTGTTTTTCCCAGTTGTATTATGCTCTGAATTTATATTCTTGATCTGAACAGCTATCAAAAGAGCAATCAATGTGGGTGAATGTTTGTTTTATATATACATGCACTGGGTGTTTACTGAAACTTCACTACATTTGTTAATTTTATTTAAAATAATTATTGATTTTCATCATTCAATTTAATCATTAAACAACTTCTTTAGGTCTATAACCACCATATCATTCTCAGTGATATTCAATAATTGAACTGGTATATTTTACACCGGCGCCCAATTGTATCATTATATATATATATATTTATATCGTCTAATCGTCAATCATACGCATTTTTCTGGTAAATGAGTAATTGAATGCCTACGGAGAAGAACGCTTTAAGCTATGCTTTCGTTCCAATCCATTTCAATATTATAGACAACTTGGGTGTGTGCATATTCTGTGTAGTTTGTTTGTATATGTTGAATACAATATCTTTAAATCAATCGTATCATTATTTTAAAGATTGTCATTTTGTATAATTATATCTTTTCAAGGTACGCCAAAACAGCATATTTACAATTGTTGGGTATTTTGTTATGTGTTAAAATAGCTTACTGTCCAAACGTTTGTTTACAATGCACAACACATTCACCTGCAAATTCAAATACATCACAATGACCAAATCTATCTGCAAAAAGCCGTTTAATGTTTTTTTTTTTAAATGTTTTTATCTTTTCACGTTAGATCTGAAACAAACATTACAAATTAATCGTCCACATTTAAAAAGCCTCGGTTACATATACAGTCGTAGCCCTCCATTTTGTTTGAGCAGTTTGAATTTGCAGGACATGTGAACTTTGTTGGATCAGCGCATTCGTTTACGTCGGTATCACAATTAGTTCCTGTCCATGTTGATTTACAATCACATACTCCTGTTGCTGCGTTACATACTTGTGTCGCGTTTTTAGTGTTCGCTTCGACGCAGTCGCACACATTCGCACATTCCTTGCCGTATTTGTTACTCTCACATGCTATGATAGAGCATTAAATAACGAACATTTTCATAGATAATTACTAGATGAGTGTGCTTTGTTTGATTTTCTCACTGCATGTTATAGTACAATTTTTTGATAAAAGGTTAACTTAATCTTTACAGAGAATCAAACGTAGTGACTTAATAGTTATAAATATTACTGTCATCCAAATACGCATAATTAAACCTCAAAGGCCAAAGTATTTAAAATTTGAGTGATAGTTATTCATCATACAATACTTTGGTTCTACAAAACCCTGACAGATCTTTATCCACCCTTAGAGTACATCACTCTACACTTATATTTCGTTTATAAACCATATCAATTACAGTGTATATTTGAAACTTCCTAAACATTTTTTAGAATATTTAACTTAAGATAATTTCAGCAGAAGTAAAACATAAACAAACTTGCTTTCTTTAAAAAAATCGCTGCTAAAGGAAGAACACGAAAGCAAATGATTAAATATTAAGGTTTTATTTTGCTTCTTAAATATTTCTGTTGGCCACAGTTGAGGTTTTTAGACTCTTCGAGATACATAACAAAAATAAACAGAAAAGTTTCTTCTTTAGAAGTATGCTATAGTACGAACCAGAGCAAACGGGTTCTGTTCCGTTCAATGTTCCATTAGCCAAACACCATCTGGTCAGGTCACCGGCTGTATGGACGTACGTTGTGTTACATTCGTATGTTACGGAGTTGTTGATGTCAACCACTGATTGGTTAGCAATTGCGTTAGAAACGCTTGACACATTGCAGGTCACGACTGGAAAACAATACCATTAAAATGGTGCTTTGAATAGGCTTACAATGGGCGAGATGCTTCAGCCATTCAAAACTCTAAATAACTGTAGTGTATGATGTGTCGCTGCAAATCCTAGCATAAACGTTGCACTTACTGAATTCTAAATGGATATTTATTGGCTGGAAATCTAGATTATGTTTTCAAAAAATTACATTTATTGCAATCTAAATGCAAGAATGAACTAGAGAATGCTTTTTTGAAAAAGCGCTTGTCTCAACCATTGTGTTGTTCTAGGTTAGAAATAATCAATGATGGACATGAAATTTCTACTTTTGGACTGGAGACGAAAAAACATAAGGGTCAACTTCTGGTCATGACCAACCTGCATACAAAGCATGAAGTTCCTGGGTCCAGGCTTTCATTAGTTATTGAGCGGAAAGAAGTGTGTCGTACGGACTGGTGACCAACAAATTGTTTTTTACCTAAAGGTCACTTTGACCTTGACTTACTGACATAAATATCAATAGTGGTCATCTAATAATCAAGACCAACTAGCAAACGAAGTTTCTGGGCCAAAGTGTTGTTAAGTAAATCAGCGAAAACCGTTATTTTACCTGCAGGTCACCTTGACCTTTGACCTACTGACCTGAAAATCAATAGGGGTTATCTACTAGTCATGATCACCTGGCATACAAGGTATGACGTTCCTCGGTGCAAGCTTTCTTAAGTTATGGAGCCGAAACCGTTTCTTCACCTCAAGGTCACGGTGACCTTGACTTTTGACATACTGACCCAAAATCAATAGGAACCATCTTCTAGGCATGACCAACTAGCATACCAAGTATGAAGTACCTAGCGTTCTATAGTTATTGAGCGGAAACAAAGTGTGACGTACAGACGTACAGACTGAGAGACTGACTGACCGACAAGGCAAAAACAATATGTCTCCCCATGAATGGGAAGACGTAATAGGATAAATTAAACCCCACCTGCCAATGTACGTTGATTTAAATTGATATTTATTTATCATATAATACTGTGATTCTACGATTTTTAGAAGTAGAAATACAACATGATAATTATGTCCGTTGGCAAAATTCAGAAATGTTAAAACGCTGTTCAGATTTTCTCTAAATAGAAACATACCTATTGGTGATTTTGTTGTGGAACTCGTTGGCGAATCGGTTGAAGTTTGCTCTGAAGAAAAAACGTTCGTTTTATGAAACAAATTGTATTTAGACGTTTGGTTCATATACATGCCTCTCTTAAGTGGGCACCAACAAGGGAAAAAGGTATTATAGTAAATACGAGGGGCATTTGTTATAATTGTAACTGAAGAAATGATATTTTTGCTAAGGATAAACTCAAACGTCTACGTTTGCATTACTTGTGAGTGTCTATTGGTTCAACAATAGTAAAGATTTAGCAAGAAATAAAACACTGACAAACCTTGATGCACCCTTAGCTCGGGATTTCTCAACATTTGTATTATATAGTTAGATCTGGTGATTTCAAATATATATTGAAAACACCCGACACATTTATTTATAATATTTCACGATATAGAATTCCATCAGAAGAAATTCATTAACTTAGTTGACTTCCAGTTTGATTATTGAGAGGTTACTTTTTTCAACAGTCCGTTACGAAGATCATGATTGACTTTTATTCACTTTATGAAAATCCGGGCATAAGTTCAATCCCTTCAAAATAAAGACCAAAAATTCAAAGAATTAAGTTTTTTTTGCTGTTGAAAAATAAAATCTCTGAATGCGCTGGGAAAAGTTTGAACCAAATGCTTTTTAGTAACAGCAATGTTTACATTTTACATTTGTTCAGTTCAACGTAGTAAATACCTTCAGAAATCAATGCGATACGAAAACTACAGTGTTTTGGCAATATCTATTAATATCAGAACAATTTTCTATCACTCTATTTGTGTGTTTGACTATGTCAATTAATATATTTTTGATACATATTTAAATTGGCAATGTTGCACAGGCATTTTGTGCCGCTTCATGGAACATTCAAAAATAAAAAAAATGTGGAATTTTATGCAATGGATACATAGTAGAACAATGACTCTTTTCATGCAAACAATAAAGTCACTTCCTCTTATATAGCTAATAGATAATAGAAGTGCTTCAGTTGCACGAACGATGGGATGTTTTAGTACTAGGTAAGCAAACGAAATGACGTAACAGTTTCTTGTTACTGCAAAAAAAAACCCAGCGGTCTCCATGCTTGAATGTGTATTTACTTCTGTTTATACTTTGACTGTTTTTCTAATGTCTTTTTGGAATGAAACATTTCTAATATGATGACAAAAACATAAAATATTGTTTCTTAAAGTTACTATGAAAACTTTTTTGTTTGCAACTGTTGAAGCATTGCAGGCTATTGTGCTATCTTTGGATAACATAGAAAGGTGTGCTTCATAAGAAGAATACTATAGTACGAACCAGAGCAAACGGGTTCTGTTCCGTTCAATGTTCCATTAGCCAAACACCATCTGGTCAGGTCACCAGCTGTATGGATGAACGTTGCGTTGCATTCGTATGTTACGGAGTTGTTGATGTCAACCACTGATTGGTTAGCAATCGCGTTAGGAACGTTTGACACATTGCATGTCACGACTGGAAAACAATATTATAAAAATTATTCTTCGATTAGGCTAACAAGGAGCGAGTTGCTTCAGACAAATCTCCATATAAATGTACTGTATGGTATGACACTGCAATTATTAGCGATCAAATGCGGTTTTTACAAAGGCCGATTAACGAAGTTTTTGGCTAGATATGTGGATGATATTTACAAAAGTACGCATTTATTGCAAACAAATGTAAAATGAATACGCATAATTAAACCTCTGAGGCCAAAGCATTTAAGATTTGAGTGGTTGTTATTCATCATACAATACTTTGGTTCTACAAAACCCTGACCGATCTTTATCCACCCTTAAATTACATCACTATACACTTATATTTCGTTTATAAACCATATCAATTACAGTGTATATTTGAAACTTCCTAAACATTTTTTTAGAATATTTAACTTAAGATAATTTCAGCAGAAGTAATACATAAACAAACATGCTTTCTTTAAAAAAATCGGATCTTTAACTCCATCGCTGCTAAAGGAAGAACACAAAAACAAATGACTAAATATTAAGGTTGTATTTTGCTTTCTAAATATTTCTGTTGGCCACAGTTGAGGTTTTTAGACTCTTCGAGATACATAACAAAAATAAACAGAAAAGTATATTTTCTTCTTTACAAGAATGATTTAGTACAAACCTGAGCAGACGGGTTCTGTTCCGTTCAATGTTCCATTTGTTAAACACCATCTGGTCAGGTCACCGGCTTTATGGTAGTATGTTGTGTTACATTCGTATGTTACGGAGTTGTTGATGTCAACCACTGATTGGTTAGCAATTGCGTTAGGAACGCTTGACACATTGCAGGTCACGACTGGAAAACAATACCATTAAAATGGTGCTTTGAATAGGCTTACAATGGGCGAGATGCTTCAGCCAAACAAAACTCTAAATAACTGTAGTGTATGATGTGTCGCTGCAAATCCTAGCATAAACGTTGCACTTACTGAATTCTAATTGGATATTTATTGGCTGGAAATCTAGATTATGTTTTCAAAAAATTACATTTATTGCAATCTAAATGCAAGAATAAACTAGAGAATGCTTTTTTTGAAAAAGCGCTTGTCTCAACCATTGTGTGGTCCTAGGTTAGAAATAATCATTGATGGACATGAAATTTCTACTTTTGGACTGGAGACGAAAAAACATAAGGGTCAACTTCTGGTCATGACCAACCTGCATACAAAGCATGAAGTTCCTGGGTCCAGGCTTTCATTAGTTATTGAGCGGAAAGAAGTGTGTCGTACGGACTGGTGACCAACAATTTGTTTTTTACCTAAAGGTCACTTTGACCTTGACTTACTGACATAAATATCAATAGTGGTCATCTAATAATCAAGACCAACTAGCAAACGCAGTTTCTGGGCCAAAGTGTTGTTAAGTAAATCAGCGAAAACCGTTATTTTACCTGCAGGTCACATTGACCTTTGACCTACTGACCTGAAAATCAATAGGGGTTATTTACTAGTCATGATCACCTGGCATACAAGGTATGACGTTCCTCGGTGCAAGCTTTCTTAAGTTATGGAGCCGAAACCGTTTCTAATAAAATCTCTGAACGCGCTGGGAAAAGTTTGAACCAAATGCTTTTTAGTGTCAGCAATGTTTACATTTTACATTTGTTCAGTTCAACGAAGTAAATACCTTCAGAAATCAATGCGATACGAAAACTACAGTGTTTTGGCAATATCTATTAATATCAGAACAATTTTCTATCACTCTATTTGTGTGTTTGACTATGTCAATTAATATATTTTTGATACATATTTAAATTGGCAATGTTGCACAGGCATTTTGTGCCGCTTCATGGAACATTCAAAAATATAAAAAAATGTGGAATTTTATGCAATGGATACATAGTAGAACAATGACTCTTTTCATGCAAACAATAAAGTCACTTCCTCTTATATAGCTAATAGATAATAGAAGTGCTTCAGTTGCACGAACGATGGGATGTTTTAGTACTAGGTAAGCAAACGAAATGACGTAACAGTTTCATGTTACTGCAAAAAAAAACCCAGCGGTCTCCATGCTTGAATGTGTATTTACTTCTGTTTATACTTTGACTGTTTTTCTAATGTCTTTTTGGAATGAAACATTTCTAATATGATGACAAAAACATAAAATATTGTTTCTTAAAGTTACTATGAAAACTTTGTTGTTTGCAACTGTTGAAGCATTGCAATCTTTGGATAACATAGAAAGGTGTGCTTCATAAGAAAAATGCTATAGTACAAACCAGAGCAACGCGGTTCTGTTCCGTTCAATGTTCCATTTGCTAAACACCATCTGGTCAGGTCACCGCCTGTATGGATGTATGTTGTGTTACATTCGTATGTTATGGAGTTGTTGATGTCAACCACTGATTGGTTAGCAATCGCGTTAGGAACGTTTGACACATTGCATGTCACGACTGGAAAACAATATTATAAAAATTATTCTTCGATTAGGCTAACATGGAGCGAGTTGCTTCAGACAAATCTCCATATAAATGTACTGTATGGTATGACACTGCAATTATTAGCGATCAAATGCGGTTTTTACAAAAGGCCGATTAACGAAGTTTTTGGCTAGATATGTGGATGATATTTACAAAAGTACGCATTTATTGCAAACAAATGTAAAATGAATACGCATAATTAAACCTCTAAGGCTAAAGCATTTAAAATTTGAGTGGTTGTTATTCATCATACAATACTTTGGTTCTACAAAACCCTGACCGATCTTTATCCACCCTTAAATTACATCACTATACACTTATATTTCGTTTATAAACCATATCAATTACAGTGTATATTTGAAACTTCCTAAACATTTTTTTAGAATATTTAACTTAAGATAATTTCAGCAGAAGTAATACATAAACAAACTTTCTTTCTTTAAAAAAAATCGGATCTTTAACTCCATCGCTGCTAAAGGAAGAACACAAAAACAAATGACTAAATATTAAAGTTGTATTTTGCTTTCTAAATATTTCTGTTGGCCACAGTTGAGGTTTTTAGACTCTTCGAGATACATAACAAAGATAAACAGAAAAGTGTATTTTCTTCTTTAAATTATGCTATAGTACGAACCAGAGCAAACGGGTTCTGTTCCGTTCAATGTTCCATTAGCCAAACACCATCTGGTCAGGTCACCGGCTGTATGGACGTACGTTGTGTTACATTCGTATGTTACGGATTTGTTGATGTCAACCACTGATTGGTTAGCAATTGCGTTAGGAACGTTTGACACATTGCAGGTCACGACTGGAAAACAATACCATTAAAATGGTGCTTTGAATAGGCTTACAATGGGCGAGATGCTTCAGCCAAACAAAACTCTAAATAACTGTAGTGTATGATGTGTCGCTGCAAATCCTAGCATAAACGTTGCACTTACTGAATTCTAATTGGATATTTATTGGCTGGAAATGTAGATTATGTTTTCAAAAAATTACATTTATTGCAATCTAAATGCAAGAATAAACTAGAGAATGCTTTTTTTGAAAAAGCGCTTGTCTCAACCATTGTGTGGTCTTAGGTTAGAAATAATCAATGATGGACATGAAATTTCTACTTTTGGACTGGAGACGAAAAAACATAAGGGTCAACTTCTGGTCATGACCAACCTGCATACAAAGCATGAAGTTCCTGGGTCCAGGCTTTCATTAGTTATTGAGCGGAAAGAAGTGTGTCGTACGGACTGGTGACCAACAAATTGTTTTTTACCTAAAGGTCACTTTGACCTTGACTTACTGACATAAATATCAATAGTGGTCATCTAATAATCAAGACCAACTAGCAAACGAAGTTTCTGGGCCAAAGTGTTGTTAAGTAAATCAGCGAAAACCGTTATTTTACCTGCAGGTCACCTTGACCTTTGACCTACTGACCTGAAAATCAATAGGGGTTATCTACTAGTCATGATCACCTGGCATACAAGGTATGACGTTCCTCGGTGCAAGCTTTCTTAAGTTATGGAGCCGAAACCGTTTCTTCACCTCAAGGTCACGGTGACCTTGACTTTTGACATACTGACCCAAAATCAATAGGGACCATCTTCTAGTCATGACCAACTAGCATACCAAGTATGAAGTACCTAGCGTTCTATAGTTATTGAGCGGAAACAAAGTGTGACGTACAGACGTACAGACTGAGAGACTGACTGACCGACAAGGCAAAAACAATATGTCTCCCCATGAATGGGAAGACGTAATAGGATAAATTAAACCCCACCTGCTAATGTACGTTGATTTAAATTGATATTTATTTATCATATAATACTGTGATTCTACGATTTTTAGAAGTAGAAATACAACATGATAATTATGTCCGTTGGCAAAATTCAGAAATGTTAAAACGCTGTTCAGAATTTCTCTAAATAGAAACATACCTATTGGTGATTTTGTTGTGGAACTCGTTGGCGAATCGGTTGAAGTTTGCTCTGAAGAAAAAAACGTTCGTTTTATGAAACAAATTGTATTTAGACGTTTGGTTCATATACATGCCTCTCTTAAGTGAGCACCAACAAGGGAAAAAGGTATTATAGTAAATACGAGGGGCATTTGTTATAAATGTAACTGAAGAAATGATATTTTTGCTAAGGATAAACTCAAACGTCTACGTTTGCATTACTTGTGAGTGTCTATTGGTTCAACAATAGTAAAGATTTAGCAAGAAATAAAGCACTGACAAACCTTGATGCACCCTTAGCTCGGGATTTCTCAACATTTGTATTTTATAGTTAGATCTGGTGATTTCAAATATATATTGAAAACACCCGACACATTTATTTATAATATTTCACGATATAGAATTCCATCAGAAGAAATTCATTAACTTAGTTGACTTCCAGTTTGATTATTGAGAGGTTACTTTTTCAACAGTCCGTTACGAAGATCATGATTGACTCTTATTCACTTTATGAAAATCCGGGCTTAAGTTCAATCCCTTCAAAATAAAGACCAAAAATTCAAAGAATTAAGTTTGTTTTTTTGTTGAAAAATAAAATCTCTGAATGCGCTGGGAAAAGTTTGAACCAAATGCTTTTTAGTGTCAGCAATGTTTACATTTTACATTTGTTCAGTTCATCGTAGTAAATACCTTCAGAAATCAATGCGATACGAAAACTACAGTGTTTTGGCAATATCTATTAATATCAGAACAATTTTCTATCACTCTATTTGTGTGTTTGACTATGTCAATTAATATATTTTTGATACATATTTAAATTGGCAATGTTGCACAGGCATTTTGTGCCGCTTCATGGAACATTCAAAAATAAAAACAATGTGGAATTTTATGCAATGGATACATAGTAGAACAATGACTCTTTTCATGCAAACAATAAAGTCACTTCCTCTTATATAGCTAATAGCTAATAGAAGTGCTTCAGTTGCACGAACGATGGGATGTTCTAGTACGAGGTAAGCAAACGAAATGTCGTAACAGTTTCATGTTACTGCAAAAAACAACAACAGCGGTCTCCATGCTTGAATGTGTATTTATTTCTGTTTATACTTTGACTGTTTTTCTAATGTCTTTTTGGAATGAAACATTTCTAATATGATGACAAAAACATAAAATATTGTTTCTTAAAGTTACTATGAAAACTTTTTTTTGCCACTGTTGAAGCATTGCAGGCTATTGTGCTATCTTTGGATAACATAGAAAGGTGTGCTTCATAAGAAAAATGCTATAGTACGAACCAGAGCAAACGGGTTCTGTTCCGTTCAATGTTCCATTAGCCAAACACCATCTGGTCAGGTCACCAGCTGTATGGATGAACGTTGCGTTGCATTCGTATGTTATGGAGTTGTTGATGTCAACCACTGATTGGTTAACTATCGCGTTAGGAACGTTTGACACATTGCATGTCACGACTGGAAAACAATATTATAAAAATTATTCTTCGATTAGGCTAACAAGGAGCGAGTTGCTTCAGACAAATCTCCATATAAATGTACTGTATGGTATGACACTGCAATTATTAGCGATCAAATGCGGTTTTTACAAAAGGCCGATTAACGAAGTTTTTGGCTAGATATGTGGATGATATTTACAAAAGTACGCATTTATTGCAAACAAATGTAAAATGAATACGCATAATTAAACCTCTAAGGCCAAAGCATTAAAAATATGAGTGGTTGTTATTCATCATACAATACTTTGGTTCTACAAAACCCTGACCGATCTTTATCCACCCTTAAATTACATCACTATACACTTATATTTCGTTTATAAACCATATCAATTAAACTGTATATTTGAAACTTCCTAAACATTTTTTTAGAATATTTAACTTAAGATAATTTCAGCAGAAGTAATACATAAACAAACTTGCTTTCTTTAAAAAAAATCGGATCTTTAACTCCATCGGTGCTAAAGGAAGAACACAAAAACAAATGACTAAATATTAAGGTTGTATTTTGCTTTCTAAATATTTCTGTTGGCCACAGTTGAGGTTTTTAAGACTCTTCGAGATACATAACAAAAATAAACAGAAAAGTATATTTTCTTTTTTAGAAGTATGCTATAGTACGAACCAGAGCAAACGGGTTCTGTTCCGTTCAATGTTCCATTTGCTAAACACCATCTGGTCAAGTCACCGGCTGTATGGACGTACGTTGTGTTACATTCGTATGTTACGGAGTTGTTGACGTCAACCACTGATTGGTTAGCAATTGCGTTAGGAACGTTTGACACATTGCAGGTCACGACTGGAAAACAATACCATTTAAATGGTGCTTTGAATAGGCTTACAATGGGCGAGATGCTTCAGCCAAAGCTCCATATATATCAAACACGGTTCAAAGTAAAAACCGCTTGGCGAATTATTTTTTCTCAGCATTATGATTAAAACGGCTAAAACTAATACCGAATAAGATCTAAACAAGGGACACACAGCGGCACAAGGCAACACATTTATTTAACGATTATGTTCATTTTAAACGCCTTGAAACTGTCAGTGATATAGCGTTTTATTTCAATGATGGTTTAATCATTTTTTATGTGCTTAACCTTACACTTGTCCATAACAATAAATGCAATCTTACTCCCAAATAAGACGTACCACAAATGTTAAAATTGTGTTGATTTACCGAAAAGGATAAATAAAAATCGAAAAGAATGGTTCTTAAGAAAGAAAACGTGTTTAATTTGAAAGGTGCAGAAAACGCGGCATTTCTACTTGATGAGACGATGGTTGATTACTGTAAATCTTTTAGGGCCAACCAGTCATTTACTATTTTTGCATTTTCAGCCTTTAAATACAATGTTAGGATCTTGTTATTAGGTATTTAATATTTTTCATTAAGGCATTATTCAGTAAGGAGTTTAAGATGTATCACTCAAAATTTATCAATTTGTTATGCATGTGTAGTTATTGATTTTAAATACGAGTATCACTTTAAGATGTAATGGACAAAGAACAACACATTAAAAACGAGAGAAATAATTGAAAACGGTAGCCAATTGTATAAAATGTTGATACGTTAACCACGGCTACCCTTTTAAGCCAAGTTTAATGTGACATGTCAATATAAATTATTCGATAATTAATGACCTTACAAGAAACATTTTGACTAATTAGGACCAAACCAAAGTTTAACCATTTTATACAATTGACCACTAAGTTCCCGCCACACATTCGTCCACGTCAGTCTCACAACGTGTCCCTGTCCAAGTTGCTTTACAATCACATACTCCTGTTGCTGCGTTGCATACTTGTGTGGCGTTGTTAGCGTTCGCTTCGACGCAGTCGCACACATTAGCACAGTTGTCGCCATATTTGTTACTCTCACATGCTATGATAGATCATTAAACAACGAACATTTTCATGATTACTAAATGTGTGGCCTTCGTTTCATTTTCCCACTGCATGTTGTAGTGCAAATATTTGAGGAAAACTTCACTAAATCTTAACAGCGAATCAAACGTAATGACTTCAAAGTTATTAATGTTAGTGTAAGTTGTGATTTTAACATTTATTGTACCCGGAGAAAATAGCGTTTTTGGAATAACGTACTTGCAGGTTTTATTCTCGTGCGATGTCAATAACACCTTTTAATATCAAGACATATTACACAAGTGTTTTAATGCACATTCAATTACAAAGCTTTATTAATTATGATACATACGTGTACAGGTTTCGCCATCTCCAGAAAATCCCGGGGAACAAACACAAGTGTATAAACCAGGGGTGTTCACGCAATCCTGATTGCATAGTCCGGATTGGGTTAAACATTCATTTATATCTAAAACAGATAAGAAGATTTTTTAATTTTCAGTTCCAGTATTAGTGTTATATAATTCCACAAAATGTACCGCTTAATAAAAAATTAATACATGTAAACGTTTATATATGCAAACAACAAAATCAATAAATCTTTCATCTTGCAACAGTAATATGTTTTGCATTCTAAAGTACTATGAAGAAAGTATGTAATGTGTATCGGTATATTTCACAATATTCTTTCAAAAGGTGTAATACCCTACACCACTATCTGCATCAAGTCCGTACTTACCTACACAGCCAGTAGCGTCTTCCTGATAACCAGAAACACAATTGCATTCATAAGATCCATACGTATTGTTGCATGTTGTATTCTTTTTTACCGCGCATGGACCGGGACCACCCATATTACATTCGTCAACATCCTCGTTGCAAGTAGTTCCATTCCAGACAGGCTTGCATTGGCAATTTCCGGTGACCTTGTCACAACTATCTGTGTTTGTCATGTTGCATGCGCAGGTCTGGGCACAGTTCTCACCAAACTTACCGTTAGAACATTCTGTAGGACAAAAAACGTATGGATGTGTAATACAAGACAACAAGACATAATACATTATGAAGTTATTGAAACGTTCAGATGAAAACATGGGTTGGGCAAGAATGTTTCTATGTTGTATGCATGTTGCAATAAAAACAGGCTGTGCATGAGGAATGAAATGAAAAACTAAGGAAAGAGCAAAAGTAAAAGATATGTCACTGAATATATTCTTATATTTTGATTCTAGCTATTCGCTTATATCTTGTAAACTCTAAATAAGTTGTAAGATGCTAACCTTGACATTGGCCTGTTGCAGTTTTCAAATATCCACTTTTGCAGTTACAAACATACGATCCAGGTATATTGCTACATTCGGAATTAGTTGGACAAACTGCCGATCCATCTTTACATTCGTTTATGTCATTTGAGCAATCTGTTAGGTTATATCCTGGCTTGCAATTACATGTGCCGTCTATAGGGTCGCATCTGTCAGTATTTGCTTCAGTACAAGCACATGATTCTGTGCAGTTTGGACCGTACTCTCCTTGGGGACATTCTGAAAATAATGTCAAAGGTAACCAAAACTACCGTATAAACTTCAAGCATATACTGCATACAGAAATAACCGCTTATTATTACTTTTTCATGCTGTTTTAGCGATGCGGTCACATCGAATGAACTAATCTAACAGTTGAAAACAAATAAATCCAAAAGATTTACTTTGTAAGAGTTTGTAATTTATTTGTTCACTACGCATAAAGACGCAAATTAAAACACTGATTTAAAGTAATGTTCTTAAATATTATTTTTTTCATATTAAGTAAAACATAACATAATCCAACATTATTTACATCTAAATACAATAAGTTATTTTCTAATATGTCAAACGTCCTTATATTTACGTTTGCATTAGTTTCCTACTATATATTTTGTCAATCACATCTTATTTTTTTTTTCAACAGTGTTTCATTACCTATGCATGTTGTGGCATCTGCATCCAGTTTGAATCCGGTCTGATTACAGACACATTCGAATGAGCCAATTCTTTCTATGCACAATTGGGTACAGGGAACTGAATCGCATTCCTTGATGTCTAGAACAATGATAACAGATAACGATCACATTTTCAAGAAACCAGTGCAACGAAAACTAGCGTACGTTGGTGGATATTATTTGCCAATTACTCTAGTCAACGAAACAAGGACAATAAAACAATTTAAAGAATATGGAAATAGTATGACACAACGATAAAAGCCAAACGATATAAGAAACGCATAAGACAATATAAAACGTTTGTTTCTTTCATATTACGGTCATGTAAGAATAAGATTTTTTTCTTGGGATAGTGCAGGACATAAAATAAACTTTGAATAGAACGTTATTGTATAACTGAATTAATGCTACACTAATCCAGATAAAAGTATGTATTATTTAAATGAAATGTGTTGATGATTTTCGGGCAAGACTCATTGCAAGATATTTGGATAATTACAAGGCCAACCTTAAAAAATGGGTAAGACATTACCTTCACAAATCGTCACAGATCCGGACACGAACTTGAAACCTGTATGACAGGTACACGTGTCCGTCCCATCATTGTTGGCACAATCAGCGTTGTCACTACAATAGCTGCTGTTGGAGCATACATTGGAGGCTGTATAGAAAAATGATGGATAGTTAACTTCAGTTCTGTTTCACAGTGTTTTTTTTATTTCTACTGATACACAGTACAAAAAAACAAACTTATAGACATATGAACATGTCTTCAAACGACCTCGAGGAATAACACAATAGACAGTATGGTTTGTGAAAAAGGCAGAAAACCCTTAAGTAGCAATAGTTTAAACGATTTCGTTTGACCACGTTGTTTGCTTATCCGAAAATACAGTGTGGCGTCATTCTCAAACTCTTCATATAATGGTTAGAGAGGGCGTGTCGATATCTGTTACTTACGAATGCAAGTTTTGAAGTCTGTAAGGTCCAGTCTGTACCCATCATTACAAGTGCATCGGTAACTTCCGATTGTGTTTTCGCAAGTTTGTCCACAGCCGTGGGTACTTGTTGAGCATTCGTTAACATCTACAAAAGTTATCAATATGACTTAATGTTATATCAATTTCATAGGTCTTTGTTCGTAGATATCTGTAAGAGTTGTCAATATGACAAATTGCAATATCAAATTCATAGGACTTTGTTTATATCTGTTAAAAGATCCCCAATATAATTTCATTGTTATATCAAATATAAAGGTCTTTGGTTTATTGCTTGAGCATGTGAGTAAGCACAATGCATATACGATTTAACGGTATGGCCAATAATAAAATCGAAAATTATCGAAATGCTTTAGCCGATAAAAGACGATAACCGATCGAACGTTGAACTTAAAAGAATTAAACTCTCGCAAATATAAGAATCAACGATCCTAATCCATAGGAGCAAAGCAATATATTTTAGCCAAGCATTACAATTTAAGAAATGAAAATATTAATATATTTATATCTTGAAGGAATAAAATGTTATCATATATAATTTATAGTAGTGGCTGTCTGAACCGCAAATATCGATGAATCGATTATTATTTATGCATGTTGTATCGTAAAGTCAGTTCATAAATTTATACTCAACGACGGAACTAGCACAATGAATACAATTGTATATATGTAAATGACTATCGTTTATCCTTAGACTTGAAAAGACTTATCTGTGATATGACTTTTCAAATAAATAGTTTTCTTTACCATTGCAAGAATTGCCCGACTCCGTGAAGCCATCATGACAGCTGCACGTAAAAGATCCAGGCACGTTCTCACACTGTTGGCTACATGTATTCAGTGACGGAATTATACACTCTTCAATATCTGTAATTTGAGATGACGCAGTAACACACTGGTATGCCTAATGCTGGAAAAATTTTATGCTCATGTTTTCAATACCACAATGTTAACTTAAAGAGTATCTTATATGAATAGTAAACATTTAAAATCTTATACAAAAATACACTTATATTAGAATATTACCTTCACATATATTTTCTGCATTTCTTTGGTATCCAGGTAAACACTCGCAAACAAATGATCCGGGGGTGTTTCTACATTGTTCGTTGGTTCCTGTGCAATTATGTGTTCCTATGGCACATTCGTCCGTATCCTGGTCACATTTGGCTCCAATCCAACCATCTGATTTGCATACGCATCCTGTTTGACTGTCACAGCGAGAAGACCCGACACCGCAGTTGCATTCAAGAGCACAGTTGTCACCGTAATGGTTGGAATCACATACTAAACACAAATGCATTACATTGTGAACCACTAGTGATTGTACATGCTACTACTACAAACAATAGAAAGCTTGAATGTTGATTTGTAAAGAAAAATCGAAGGAACAAATTTAAATAGATTGAAAAGAGAATGGAAATGAGTACATATTGTTGTTAAGCAGATAACTACAAACAGCATACCCGTGCAAGTTCTTTTGTCATTTGCAAGTTTCTTGCCCCTTGGACATGCACAGTCATAGCCTCCATCTTTGTTGGTGCAAGTAGCAGTATCTGAGCAGGAGCCGCTTGTCAAACACTCGTTGATATCTGTACAAAATATATTGTATCCGAATATATAGTTTTCCCTAAGTGTATAACAGGGTGAGCAAATGCATAAAGTCTGACTTTTATCACATGAAAGAAAAACTAAGTTAAATATTGCCGTGTTAATACTATATGGATGAATAACACGAAAAGTTATTGAATACGTCCTAATCAGACAACCTGGCATGTTAGAAAATTGACATTTCCGTCAGTTCTCCGGATTCCTCCGTAAAACCAAACCCCCTTTTTGAGAATAAATGTGGTTGATTTATGTTGCTATAATCTGATTGCTTGATTGATGTACACAAATTTAAACTTCCCGAATACAGTATAATTCTTACCTATGCATGTTTTATTGTCAGTAGACAACTCATAGCCCGTTTCACACAGACAAAAGGCCTGCTGGTTTTCTACCTTACATATATGTGAGCAACCAAAGTCGGGGAATTCTGCAGCACACACGTCTTGCACTAAAACAGAAATATTAAACAAATGCGCATGTAATATAACATAGAAGCTCCGGACAAGTATGTCTTCTGTCTGTAACGACGAGCTACTCATACCTAGTCCAAACTCCGTTCAAATGTTCATAGAAATATGGTAAATTTTGTAAAGCCTTCCACAACATATACCCGCTCAATATTCTAAACAAATCTTGGAAATTTAAACACACATTCACTTCGCCTTTCTTCTAAAACTATTGGACAGAGTGGATAATGTACCTTGGTAACAGGTTTTTCTGTCGTCATTTAAACGGTATCCGAAATAACATTCGCAGCTGAATCTTCCAACTGAATTAAGGCATTTCTGCTGACAGCCGGAAACTCCTGCATCACACTCATCATAGTCTGAAATAATACGTTTACTTTGCAGTTTGTATCAAAAAGCACAGATTTGGATATTTTGTTCGTGTTTTTCATTTTGACTAAAACACAGGCAGGAAAGTAACTGATCGTAGAAACAAAGATATTCGAATTATATTAACTTTTGGTCTTCCGATCGATTGCCGCCTATACGAATTTTTTACATTTGTCATACTGATCGCTTACTTATTTTCTAACATTCTTAAAAACTGTACAATAATAATTTGTTCCAGGACACATCGTATTAGGGATGACATTTTGGCAAAGGATGTTTTATCTTTAAGGTCACTAATATAAATATAAATATCGTATGACCCTGAACAGATTTACGAGTTCATCCAGAATGTATATATTATATTTTCTAAGTGAACAACTAGTTAACATTTTTTTCAAAAAACAATATATATGTTAACCTTCAACTTTATTATAATTATTTAACAAAGTGCCGTGAAACTGAATGAAATATTAAATTATTAAGCACATTCAAATTCAGTACCTTCCTTTTCACGTACAAACATAACAGAAGGGGGAGAGATCAGCAAATACTCAGTATATGGACGTTCCTGTAGCGCTCTGACAGGTGGCGTTTGCAATTCACATATCATTAAATAGTTATCGTGTAAATACGTTTTAAAAACGTTTTAAAACCAACCGACGCATCGCAAAGCGTTGCCAGGATCCACATTATACCCCGTGTTACAGGAGCAGACGAAACTTCCGGGAGAGTTGGTACACGTCTGTTCGCACGTGTTCAGCTGGTCTGACTCACACTCGTTAACGTCTGTATATAACAAATCGTAAAGAAACATTGTGTGTATTTATAATCAATAATTCTTAAAACCGACGTGATCAGAGCTATTATTTTGGGAATAACATACACACAAAATAATATTATACTTTTACACAGTTTTATACATTTTAACAAAGATATATGGTTTACATCCTGATATAACTAACTAAAAAATATAAGACACCACTGAAGGTCATATGCCATTATAAGGACCGGCCTGTCAGGCACCAAGTGCATATATTCCGAGGCGTAAGATGAGGTCCATTTACTTTTATGTAAAAAAATAAATACCTGTGTTTCAGGTAACCCGACCGACCCTATTTTTTCCCAGCCGACCCTACTCTTTTTAGGCATAAAGGTAAAAACTCAAAAATTGAATATATCATCGTTATTTTTGTTGATTCTCTTCATAAACTCCTCTATTCTTCGTAAACGTTCGTTCCTGATATGTATTGATTACCGAGACGCTTTGTCAACAGGAAAACAAAATGGCGGTGTCAATACTGTCAGTGGACATCATACAATATCCGCATTTTGCGGGCATCAAATGCCTGAGATCTTTTCTTAACAGTATCAAATTTTAAAGTGGCTTTGGCGAACATTTCACCCTGTCCGATATCTGCTAATTGGCAAACGCTAGTTATCGGTTTAACCGCGTTACCTTGTTCTATTATTAAACTATCTCCACATTAGAGAACTCACAGTTGACAAGATAATCGGCGATTTTCTTCAAGGAAATTAACAACTTAGTTGATAATTGACATTTTAGCTTGTACATTTTCACAGATCTGGAGAAATTGAAGTGCTGGACTTGCTTCGAGTCTGTCTTATAAACGAGTCCATACAAAAACACCAGATTTCATGAGCAAAATTAGGGGGTCGTCTTATATGCGGATATGGGCGGGGAATTACGGTAGTCAAAGGAAAAGTAATCAATACAGACATTTAACAATGCTGTTTTCTGACATTTTGTGAATCATGAAACGTTAGATATAAGAGAGTTGGTCCGATGCAACAGAATATTGCATGATCATGTAATTTGAAATCGAAACTGTAATACAAAATATAAAAAGAATGATAATCCGACCGACCGACCCTATTTTTTCGGCATGTTACCGGAAGCACAGGAAATTTTTCGGCCTTAGTAGGCTGACTGGCTGGTCTTTATAACGCCAAATGGCCCGAAGTGTTATGATATATTTCTAATATTATATCGAACATTTATATAACCATTCATTTTGATGTGTATTATTGAACAAGGAAAAAATGTTTACTTGCCTCTTTTGATCGCCGTTGTGAAAATTGCAAGCCGTACTTGCCAGTTTCATGACGTCATCGGTCCATATAATAATTCTGGCGAGTCCCTGACCGGCCAAAAATAGGATATGGACCGATGATGTCATAAAATTGGGGGGGGGGGGTTATCAAAATGCAGTGTTATACGGAACGATCGACTTTGTATATATAAACAAAGAAGCGACACATAAATGTACGGTATAATATTCAATAATGTTCAGCCCACCTTGACATGTTCCGTTAGCGTCTTTGTAATAACCACTTCGACATGAACACGTGTAAGACCCAATAGTGTTGGCACACTCTTTGTTGGCATCGTTACAAACATTGGGCGTATTGCACTCATTTATATCCCCATCGCAGTTAACCCCCTGCCATCCAGAATTGCAGATGCATCCCCTGACTGAGTCGCATCTATTTGCCCCTCTTCCACATTGGCAGGTAGATGCACAGTTTTCACCAAAGGTTGGATAGGGACATTCTGTAATAGACATTTATCACCGAAGGTTTGATTATGATATTTTATATTTGTCAGGTCGGATTTGGGCCTTATATAATAGTCAGTTATCACCAAAGGTTGGATAAAAGCATTATGTAATAGTCAGTCATCACCAAAGATTGGATAGCGGCCTTATATAATAGTCAGTTTTTAGGTTGAATAAGAGCATTATGTAATAGTCAGTTATCACCAAAGGTTGGATAAGGATATAATGTAATAGTCAGTTATCACCAAAGGTTGGATAAGTGCATAACGTTATAGTCAGTTATCACCAAAAGTTGGATAAGTCCATGATGTAATAATCAGTTATCACCAAAGGTTCGATTTGGGCATTATGTAATAGTCAATTATAACCAAATGCTTTTTTTCGATATTTTGTGATAGTCAGTTACCACCAAATGTTCGAAAGGGTTATTTTTACACTTTTTTCTCACAAAAGATTGGATAGGGCATTCTGTAAAAGTCAGTTTCGAACGCTGGTTAAATGGGGCATTCAGTAATCATCAATTTAGTCTGTTCATATTTATTTTATGTTTATAGCGACACTCTGTTATATTCATGTTGAGTATATTTCCTGGACAAATCTTCTCATGCTTAACTACAACTTTACTCCGTCTTTTAACGAAACTTATGCTGAAAAGACAGCATTTTATCCTAAACTGCGTAAAGAGCATAATTTTATACTGTGTGAGAACTTTAATGTGTATTTACGTGTGCAGGACACTCGGTCTGTCCCCAGTTTATATCCTGTCAGGCAGCTACAGCTAAAACTACCCTCAGAATTCGAGCAGGTTTGGGAGCAAGGACCATTGTCGCATTCATTTGTATCTGAAAACAGTTAAAACCATTTTAATGCAAAATTAAGGTTGCGTGCATTTGCGTTTTCTACGGCCTCTCGAGCCTCTCGAGCATCATAAATTAGCAGCATTTAAAATATGTATTGCTCGTCCTTTAACGGGATAACTTGCAAACACAATATTTAAAATGTAGCAATCAATAGTTTTACCTGTGCAAGTGTTATTTCCTGCTATGAGGCTATATCCTGCGTTACAGAAGCACCTTGCATCGTTGTCGGCGTCCGTTGTGCACCCAACTGCACCGCTACAGTTGATTGCATTACACGCATCAGGGGGAGTCGCTGTTGACATAAAATGTAAAATATAAACATACAAAAACATACACCCCAATAATTGCATGTTTTGCACAACTGCACAGTAAACATGTGTTTTCTCCAAAGGAGACATTGGGATTTTCAGGAAATGATATATGATATTGATGATGTATTTCATAATAATCAACGTTAAAAAAGCATGCTTAAACACACGTTTTTATAGAAGGATAAACTAAAATAACATTGAGTACATGTACAACATGTACAAATTTCGTGTGGTTACAGTGTAAACTAAATAAAGCTTTGCAATTATTATATATATATATATATATATTAAGATTAGTAGTGCTTATATAATTTTAGTATACATTTAGTACACGATTGGTAATAATAAAATATCTAGAGCATACCTTAATTGGTTATGCTTATGGTTATTATTTAAGATAACCCTTAGTTCACCAGTTGTTATGCTAATGTAATAAGAGCATTGAGTTCAAGATTTGTTATGCTTAGGTAATTACAGCATACTTACACAATTGGTAATACTAATATTATTTTTCCATAACCTAAGTACACGATTGGTTGTACTAATATAATTAGAGCATACCTGCAGTACACGCAGATCCCGTCAGGTTGAACCCCGGGAAGCAACTGCATTCGAAGGAACCAACTGTGTTGTTACAGATTTGATCACATCCAGATGTAGCCTCGTTACACTCATTTATATCTGAAAAATAGTTCCATCTCCTTTATTTATATTTTGTTCAAGAAATCATTTGGTCAAATGCTCAGTGACAAAATCTTTCTAGTTCGAAATTCTACAAATACTTATATCACAAAAAAGGATGAGACTAAACTGAGGTTGTCGATTCTGTACTGATATTATGCGGTCGCTGATACGTCTCGATTTGAACTGTTTCGAGTAACAAATAGTATGTATTGTATTAGAGCTGGAAGTGATATGATCAACCTTATTGCGGACGAAGGAGACTTCGACTGATATGTTTATGCCATGACATGTTTTGTTGTTTGCAAGTCATAATGCAGGCATCCTACTATATTGGCTTGCGTCATATACGTAAGCTGGTAAATACACGTGACAGTTCAGCCTTGCGTTATCACACTAAGGATTTCGATTCAAAAATGTGTGCATATATGTTCAGCCTTCCGTTGTTACTTAGGGAAATCGACTGTTAAATATGTGCATATAAGTTCAGTCTTCAATTATTATTTAAGGAATCCGACCCACAAATATGTGCATATAAGTTCAACTATCCGTTATAATTTAAGGAATCCGACCCATAAATATGTGCATATAGGTTCAGCCTTCCCTTATTACTTAAGGAATCCAACCCACAAATATGTGCATATAAGTTCAGCCTTCCGTTATTACTTAAGGAATCCGACCCACAAATATGTGCATATAAGTTCAGCCTTCCGTTATAATTTAAGGAATCCGACCCACAAATATGTGCATATAAGTTCAGCCTTCCGTTATTACTTAAGGAATCCGACCCACAAATATGTGCATATAAGTTCAGCCTTTCGTTATTACTTAAGGACCCCGACCCACAAATGTGTGCATATAAGTTCAGCCTTCCGTTATTACTTAAGGACCCCGACCCACAAATGTGTTCATATAAGTTCAGCCTTCCGTTATTACTTAAGGACCCCGACCCACAAATATGTGCCTATAAGTTCAGCCTTCCATTATGTCTTAAGACCCCGACCCACAAATGTGTGCATATAAGTTCAGCCTTTCGTTATTACTTAAGGACCCCGACCCACAAATGTGTTCATATAAGTTCAGCCTTCCGTTATTACTTAAGGATCCCGACCCACAAATATGTGCCTATAAGTTCAGCCTTCCGTTATGTCTTAAGATCCCGACCCACAAATATGTGCATATACGTTCAGCCTTTCGTTATTACTTAAGGACCCGGACCCACAAATGAGCTGTTTTGTGAGAGCTCAATTAATCATAATGTCATTTGCTTCTTCCTTATGATCCGATGATAGTGTGTTTTCATTTAAACGGGAATTGCGTGTTGTTATGATAATAAATAAAGGTTCAGTAAACATAAAGTTATTGTAGTTTGAAATATATTTTATGATAGCCATATTTGTTTTTTATCACATGTCGTCTAACAAACTTTTTTTCTTGTCTCACGCCTTCTAGTAACAAATGATACTCAAATTGAAGCTACTTGAACTTACCAAGGCAAACTGTTCTATTTGAAGTTGAAAGCCTAAAGCCCATGTTACACGTGCAGTAGTAACTACCGGGCGTATTGGTGCAAACACTGTTGGAATCACATGGAGTGGTGGTATTACACTCGTCAATATCTGGAAATAAGATGAACGTTATACATTTATTGATATGCTTGCATAAGTTACGTTTCACCAATACATATTGCGAATAAACATTCACGTCCTATCTTAAGGGCACCGGTGTATAAGCGCCTTCAGGGTCTGACTGGCCGGGCCTTATAATCCCATTAGACCCGAAATTATCTTTCATAGATCATTTATATCAAACATTTTATATTATCGTTGAATATTTGTAAAGCACTTTTTATGTGTTTATTGAACAAAGCATATAATGCACAAACATTTCAAACTTTAAAGGTTTCGCCGTTGTGAAAATCGCAAAGCCACACTTACCAGTTTTATTGGGTCAGCGGTCCCTAAAATATCATTGGACAAGTTCGGACCGGCTAAAGATATTTTAGGGACCGCTGACGCCAACGAACTGGATTATTTTTCAGAAACAGTAATACACTTTATGTAAATATACAAAAAGGTACATATTTATGTAAGGTATAATATATTTAAACATTAAATGGATCATAGTCCTAAGCAATATCCCAAAATTAACTATTCAACGTATATCAATGGTTAGTCATGTTTTATGGAGCTTTAAGAGTATGTACTGAATCTCACTGTTATGATAAATATAGGATCTGACACGAGTTGTCATTAAATACAAGATTTTATTAAGCGAGTTCATCAAAGTTGTTAGTAAGCGAGCCTTTGGCGAGCTTACTAACACATTTCATGGTCGAGTTTATTAAAATACTGTATTAAATGACAACGACTTTCAGATTTTTTATCACATTCTTAAAACGGCGTTTTTTGCTAATATATTACTAAATAAGTTGCACTTTCTGAACCCGTTGTTTGACAGCCAATGTACTCCGAGGGCAATGTCATCGATGCTTCATAGAAATAGTTCCTAATGAAAATGACAAAAGTAGCAAGTCTTTATCAAGTTTTAATATGATTAAGCCCTAAACTATTTACAAAGATAAAAATGTATAGTAATTAAAATATCCAACAACATGAATAACGATTAATGAATAACAAAAACAATATGTACACAATTTGATGACGTCATACTGAGAGTCCATGCTTAGACGCGGTCTACGTGACCTACATAGGTGTGTCAGGTTTTAATGTGTGCACGGATTTAAAAGTTATTCGACGTCGCTTTCTACGACGCTTTTCTATTCTTTCGTACTGTAAATGGAATATCACAACATGCAGATGATGATGACGAAGCGTTTCTCGGTACTGCCCGGATGTTGATGTTGAAAGTTCCACCAAAAATGTTTCCAACGAACAAGTTCAAGCCGCCATGGAAAGTGTACTGACAAGATTGTGCTGTGTGATTCGTTTTTGTGTGTTTGGTCAAAGACAGGTGATTAAACTGGCAAGGAAATGGCATTGGTGCCATAGTGTCTGTGTTTGTCAATATGTTCAAAATGTTATTGTGTTGTTTGTCAATTATGTGGCTGTAATTGTTGACTGACTGGATATATCTGTGAACAGTGATCTGCATTATCTGGTTGGCGGCACATTGTTCTCAGAAAGTTTCTGAACAAGATGCTTCCTGGCACTATGATTCGTTAGCTGTTTGTCTTCCGGAAGTCCTACAGCTTTGATCATTTGCTTTATTATTGAGGTAAGTTTGTTTTGTCCAATTGGTTTTATATTTGATTTAACTGTGTGGGTTGCAATATAAAATGGGTTAGATGGCTTGCTATACTCAGCTGGTCTCCTAGTTGCGTATTCCTTGTAAATAGCGACAGGACATTTTTCTGGCTCTGTGCTATGCCCATATCTTGGGCTTAACTGACCGTACACACAGCTTTAGGTCCCCAAGCGCATACCCCTGTGCTCATCATTCATCATTCCTCGTAACCAAAAGTTTACAGTGTTATATTCACCTTTGAGTTGTTTCTGTTTGGCCTGAAATACCTCATTGACTTTAGCAAATTTAGGCCAATGATTCAAAGTATACCCTTAGTTATGATCACGTTAATATCGCTCAAAGGAGTCCGCGGAGAGTTGTGGGCTCATAGTTGGAGCCATAATGTTTTTGACACCGACAAAGAATTTACACAAGAGATTGCAAAGCTCAATCGGGGTGATTTCACTCGTTACTTTACTATGTGAAAGTAGGATGAAAGTAAGTTCAAGTCATAAAAAGTTTATTAGCAGTACTTTTGTTTTTCTATTTGACAACAAAGTACTGCGTATCGTCATGTGACGCAATAAAACCGCGCAGTGTTCCCAGCGTTCGTGCATTTTACCAGATTTAGCCTATATACGGGAAGATCTATCTCAAAATCGCAGCCTTCTTATTACACAGTATATATTGCGTCATTTTCTTATTCAATGCCTTTACCGCGAAAGTCGATGTTGACAGATGCGCCTACCGGTAACCTAGTAGATGCCATTTTGTTTACAAACAATGCATAGGGATATCTAGGTCGCGTGTGATTAGCTTAGACACTAGAATTGTCTGATAGGTTATCTTGCACATGGGAAAGATAAAATATTCGTAATGGGTATATTACACGGACTGTAGCTAACATACTGTAGGTTTTCTCGGAATTAAAGAATCGTTTCCCCTATCCTTGCCGCAACAAAATATCTTTTACGAAATGTGTTTTATTATATACATTTTTGTATGATAAGATGTAATAATAGTCTTTAAAACTGTACAGTTTCTCAAATCGCACACCCCTTGAAAATAAAATACTCAATGTCAAATTGCTCTATCACACTCGTATTTTAAAGCCTACCTTCACATTTTGTTCCTACGACAGTGTATCCATCCGGACATTCACTGCAGTTATAAGCCGGTCCGTTCTCTGTGTGCCCGGTAGCAGAAACATCCGAGCAATTCTGACCAATAGCACAAGGGTCGGTAGCACAGCCGTCAAAGTCCGTTTCGCAGTCATTCCCTGTAAAATATTTTTGCATTATTACACGTTTATTGAAATAACCAGTTCGCATACAATCTTGCTCTTGTTAATGTTACATATATTTATACTTTACGGAATAACGTAACATAACGTGTTTGTTTAATGTTTAATTTCAAGTACAACTTAAAGCGATCAGAAAACAATAGGATGCTCATAAAAAACGGCAATAACGTTGTTATAATTGATATAAAAATAGGTTTATCGTAAGCTTGGTACCTTCCCAATTAAAAGGGCAATCGCACACGGCAATTCGGAAGCTATCTGTTCCCTCTCCTTCTCTGTGACTATTGTAATTACACTGACCGTTTCCAGTACAACCATTGCAGTAGATGATTGTGACCTCAATTTCTGAGGAGGTTACGTTTTTGTCATCACGAACAAAGACGCTAAATAATGAAAATAGTATTGATCAGATATTATGTCAAATTTTGAAGTTGCAAGAAATTGCATGGACGAAATGCTGCATCAAAACTGTTGATACTGAGCCAGAGGAAATAAAACATGTCTGTGTGGCTTCGTTGCATGTAAATAAGACATTTAAAATAGGCCAACTTTATGCTCATTTATATCACTAACACGCAATACAAATCTTAACAACGGTAGTCCTCTTGCACTCCAGTGCAATACGGCCGTTTTTCACTGTGCTGACGTCACTTCTTATCAAGTATCAGTGCGCGATGTTCAAATTACGTCATAATTTAAAACACTGTGTCATTCGAATGAAAAAGAATACATTTATAATGAAAGCATGTGTCTTTTATAAGGTTTAAACCAGTTGAAATGTAAATAATTAAACTGACTGGTAATCGATCTAGCAAATATAATAATAAAAACAATTTGTTATTTTTAATACAGTATGTATTATCACTAACCTGACTTTCACGACGTCAAGGCTACTTAAGGTAAACTTTATTTCCTTCCCATTTCCTGAGGCAGGATCCGAAAATGTTGCTACGTTGTCAGTATTGTCAGCAAACTCATATGTAATTGTTCCGTCATCCTCTCCGTTTACTATGAAACTAGCTTCTGTGTCCTTTTCAACGTGTAAAAAGTGCTGGCCGGTTTCATCATTTGTTGTAAGTCCTGATACAACTGTTATATTTGGTACCACGTTACCTGCAAAGAGAAAAAGATTCGAAATTAACCATTCTTTAAGTGACAGTTTCATCTAAAATTAATACAAACATTCTTTATGAGTGATAAACCTTTAACTACTTATTTAATAACTAATCCATTGATAATATTGATTACTGATAAAAAAAAAATGTAACCGTAAATTTAATAGCTTAAACCGCATAGATATTAAACGATTGGTGATTGCTAAAAAGATTTCTTGCAATCTACTAACGACTCATATGGTAGAAACCCTTCTTTCAAATTAAACACGGTTTCGCTCATAAAAACCATTGTTATCGACATAGATTCATCCCTTTTAGTATATTTAACAATTGTATTAATCGTGGTTAATCTTATTTGGGATTAAGAGTGCATCTCTAAAACTGGCTATAGTTTTTAATTCCATTCATTGTAAATAAAAAAACAACACCATGCACGCTTATCATTTCGGGGAAGATCATGACTGCAAATAACTGCAAAAATTAACCGAAAAAATACCATAGTTTTTTTTGTTTCTGTCGTGTAAATCTAAAATAAACTTATCACTGTCAATTCAATTTTTGAAGAGAATTTTTGGAAAGGCACAAATAACTTCCAAAGTGTGACATTAGTAGTAATGTTTTGATTGAAAGTGTCCATTGACAGTTATTTCGGATTACTTCATTCGGACTGGGCCATACTGAGATTCTTTTATTAATAGGTGCAAACTTCAGTCATTACTTGCGTCTGCAATCGCTTCATCTGCTAATTCCTCAGTACTTCCGGTTTGCAATGCGAGTTGTCTGTCCCCGGTGAACACAAAATCAAAAATACACTGGATATTTCCATTGCATGTTGTATTCGCCTCTTGTACCATGGTTTGATTCGCTTCCTCCAAAAACTGCGGTGTAAACTCCGGATGAGAAAAATCATTGTGTGTAATCCCTTCATCATATTTGAATATGGACTCTGCTTCAGTCGTCATCCCTTAGAATTGAGAAAGAATTACGTATTATACAAGGAACTCCATTGACAAGTCCATCGGAGAGATGACCTAGTTACAAGACAAGGAACTATAAGCATAAATAACAACCACACAATACATCTTATAACTTTGTGAATACATGTTAGTATCAGTAAGAACAACAATGAAACATTTTGGCTGAGAAAAGTATATTTTGTTGTTGTAAAGAGCTCTTGGCTGGTTTTGTTTCAACTTCGCATAAACTGTTTAATTCGAATAACTGTTTAGATGAACATGCAGGTCAAACGTTACACGGGAATGAAGAAGTGGTAAGGCAAAATATACACCTACATGTCTGTCCAAAAGCCCGGAATATGTTACTTTCAGATGTGTCTGTTATTGGCTCATTTCCCTCTCTAGGCACAAGATCATCATCTGGATCATCGTTGTAATTTCCCAGAAGACCCACTGCGTCTTTGTTCTTCAAATCGGCGTTCATACTTATGCCCATCTGAAGAAGCCTTGAGCCAAGTGAAACATTGAAGGTGACGCCTGAAATAATGGGGAAAAGGCAAACAAATTTATATAAATTTCATAATTGATGTTGCCATTATCAACTGTCGTTGTAAATATTTTTTATCTATATAACTAGATTTATGATTTTAGACATGGCGCCATTATGAATAGCGTTGTAACTTGAAGGATTTCTATCAATATAAGAAACTCCGTATCGACCGACCACACATGTGTTTCCTTCAAATATCTAAATTATCGTACACGTTGGTATTGTTATATTAAATATTTCATTAAAAGAACGAACCTAAATCTGACAAAACAATCGAAATGCTGGTTTTTATTGCTTGCGAGTCATTTCGGGACACAGACACTGTTATGCCTTCGTAGTTTCTTATCAATACTTCTGCAGTTTCATTGTTGTACGTGTCCGTGAAATCGGACCAGCTACTTTTGTTGTTGCCAACGAACAGTAAAATTCCTGTTTTGGTTGCATTTAGTTCCGCCTGAAAATTGAACAATCAACTATTTGAAATAGGAATGATGAGAAAATAATAATACTAGCATCTGCGAATATGTCATCAGCGAGCGTTGCAATCAGTTAATATAAAGTCATTAACTGTTGTTTTCAGTGTAAGATCGTATGTTGAATACAGATTTGCTATGGTCATGAGAGAAATAATACACCATTTTACACAGAAATTCTCTGTGTCATTGCTGTTCTTTTCGGAGATATATTGATTTATTTTTTTTTAAATTCTAAATATTCCCTTTTGCTTACCGTTCGGCGTTCTTATGCACCGATTACGTAGGTTTTCATTTATACGCCAGTTTGTGAAGAAATAGTTCTCCAATGTGTTTTTCAATGTTATTATATACTTCTATTTCAACAGTGGCACATAGGCGACATTCGCAACACTTTATGTATATTGTGGAAAAAGTGCTGTAAACAAATTCCTAAGTTGTTGGCCATAGGATAAAAAGTAGCCACAACTTGTTAAATTGTGGCTACAACTTAGTAATTTGTGGCCACAAATTATCGAATGGACGCCACGACTTTGATAAGTCAATTAAAACGGCCGCTTTACTTACCGAAATACGAAGACAATGGCCACAAAACGCAAGAAAGTTACCGAAAAGATTTTTCTGTCATTTATGTTTTATTATTCATCAATTATTCTCATTTATTTATCAAAAATTGGACTTGTACCAACACACTACACAAAGAAGAAGAAATAATTAATTGTTGTCGTAAGAATTTCGCTAATTCAGTAATACGATTCAACAGTTATGGCTATGGTGGCCTCATCTTGTTTACGGATGTTTTGATTTCATTCGCCAATCATCGATGCTGCATGATTCTGAATGCGTCAAGAATGGTCGATCGAGTTGACAACAACGTCAACAACAAAACGATCGTCACAGTACTCTCTTAGTCTTTTTATATGGAGGTCACAAGTTACTAAGTTGTGGTCACAACTTAAATAAAGTGTTGCGGATGGATGTCACCTCTGTGCCAACGTATGCTATGTGCAAACATTTTATAAAAAAAAACATCAATTAACTTTTATTGTTTGCATTTATACTCCAAATAATAACAGTTTACGCACGATAGAATTGAATGGCTTGATTACATTATAAATAAAATATTTGAATATCGAAAGTTTGAGTAAAACAAATGGGGATTAAGATTGGATTAAAATATCATTTAGGTTTGAGAGCTCGATTCATGATGTATTCAATCCCTTCAAGACCACTGTTCGGTGTTTGATTTGGACGTGTTTCAGATGTTATAGTTCTCGACGGGGCACACAATAGATGTATGCCAAAAAAATGCATAATTAGGTTTTATCTTCACGCATTGTTGTGTCTAACTTATTTGACTTGATTGATCAAAACGAAAACAAAAAAGTTTTGTATCGATAAAAGACATCAGCCTTTATATTAAAAAATAGTGAAGTCGAAATATATTGCTAAAAAAGCCATAGAATATTTGCAGAAACGGAATCATAATTTACCTGAGCCCAAACTTCATCTCCTTGAATAGCAAACCCGGAAAACACCGTCGCTTCTGATGCGTTGCCATCTGCCTTTACGGCACGATCTGTTCTGCTCTGTATGGTCAAATTTGATGAAGGGATTTTTAGCAACTGGTATTCACCGTGGCCGTTAAATGTATAGCCTTTTCCATCTAATGTATTAATATGGGGATCACCAGAACCACGAGCTGAAGAAAACGGTGGACAATTGCGTCAGTTTAATAATAGACGTGGCTATAACCAACAGTTTCAATACATTATCGATTTGTGAGTTAAATGGTACTGGATTACGTTTTAACTAATACCTAATACTAATACCTTTCGGCGTACTTCAAAAATGAAGTTAATTTTGATAAACATTTAAAATGTCAGTTTTAACAATGTTACACACACATTGCAGCATGACATCGATAACAGATACAGTTTTTTATTCATCATACATATCATGTGTTCGTGTGTAAAAATGTCAAAGCAAGAGGAAGCATTCATAAAACAAAATGACACGAATAAACATTAAACATGCAAACCTATGATTGATGATTGATGATGTTGTTATTAAAACATTTTTCTTTGTCGTTCAATTACTCAATATTTTCAAGTAATATTAATCGATACTAAATGGATACCATTTAATATATAGTTTACTTACTTTTAAATGTGACACATATATATGACAAACAACCACTATGAAAATCAGTAATAATTTGCGTTAATAGTACGTTGTTATCAAGCTTCAAATACGCTTTGAATTTAACTGCATTAGTTTTGGAGAGAATTCCTAAATATACCATTACATTTACATTTTGTGAGGGAGATCCTCAATTAACAATTACATTCTGTTTGGGAGATATTTAGCATACTAATATATTTTGTGTGGGTGATCCTTAGCATACTACTACATTCTGTATAGGGGATCCCTAGCATACTACTACCTTCAGTGTGGGAGATCCTTAGCATACTACTACCTTCAGTGTGGGAGATCCTAAGCATACTTCTACATTATGTGTGGGAGATCCTTAGCATACTACTACATTTTGTGTAGGGGATCCCTAGTATACTACTACCTTCAGTGTGGGAGATTCTAAGCATACTACTACCTTCAGTGTGGGAGATCCTAAGCATACTTCTACATTATGTGTGGGAGATCCTTAGCATACTACTACATTGTGTGTAGGGGATCCCTAGCATACTACTACATTCGGTGTAGGGGATCCCTAGCATACTACTACCTTCAGTGTGGAAGATCCTTAGCATACTACTACCTTCATTGTGGGAGATCCTAAGCATACTTCTACATTATGTGTGGGTGATCCTTAGCATACTACTACATTCTGTGTAGGGGATCCCTAGCATACTACTACCTTCAGTGTGGAAAATCCTTAGCATACTACTACCTTCAGTGTGGGAGATCCTAAGCATACTTCTACATTATGTGTAGGGGATCCCTAGCATACTACTACCTTCTGTGTAGGGGATCCCTAGCATACTACTCGTACTACCTTCAGTGTGGGTGATCCTAAGCATACTACTACCTTCAGTGTGGGAGATCCTAAGCATACTTCTACATTATGTGTGGGGATCCTTAGCATACTACTACATTTTGAGGAGGAGATCCTTAGCCTAATGCATTATGTGTGGGAAACGTATTAAGCCTACTACTAAATTTTGTGTTGGTGATTCTTAGCATTTTACTACATTCTGTATGGGAGATCCTTAGCCTACTACTAAATTCAAGAGGATGATCCTTAGCCTACTAGTACATTCTGTGTGGAAGATCCTTAGCTCTTAGCCTACTACTACATTCTGTGTTGGTGATCCTTAGCCTACTACTACATTCTGTGTTGGTGATCCTTAGCATACTAGTACATTCTGTGTGGAAGATCCTTAGCTCTTAGCCTACTACTACATTCTGTGCGGGAGATCCTTAGCTCTTAGCCTACTACTACATTATGTGTTGGTGATCCTTAGCCTACTACTACATTATGTGTTGGTGATCATTAGCCTACTACTACATTCTGTGTTGGTGATCCTTAGCATACTAGTACATTCTGTGTGGAAGATCCTTAGCTCTTAGCCTACTACTACATTCTGTGCGGGAGATCCTTAGCTCTTAGCCTACTACTACATTCTGTGTTGGTGATCCTTAGCATACTACAAATGTAGTACATTCTGTATGGGTGATCCTTAGCATACTAGTACATTCTGTGTGGGGGATCCTTAGCTCTTAGCATACTAGTACATTCTGTGTGGGAGATCCTTAGTACATTCTGTGTGGGTGATCCTTAGCATACTAGTACATTCTGTGTTGGTGATCCTTAGCCAACTAGTTCATTATGTGTGGAAGATCCTTAGCATGCTAGTTCATTCTGTGATGGTGATCCTTAGCATACTAGTACATTCGGTGTGGGTGATCCTTCGCATACTAGTACATTCTGTGTGGGTTATCCTTAACATTCTAGTACATTCTGTGTGGGTGATCCTTAGCATACTATTACATTCTGTGTGGGTGATCCTTAGCCTACTAGTACATTCTGTGTGGAAGATCCTTAGCTCCAAGCCTACTATTACATTCTGTGTGGGTGATCCTTAGCCTACTAGTACATTCTGTGCGGAAAATCCTTAGCTCTTAGCCTACTATTACATTCTGTGTAGAAGATCCTTAGCTCTTAGCATACTATTACATTCTGTGTGGGTGATCCTTAGCCTACTAGTACATTCTGTGCGGGAGATCCTTAGCTCTTAGCCTACTATTACATTATGTGTGGGTGATCCTTAGCCTACTAGTACATTCTGTGTGGAAGATCCTTAGCTCTTAGCCTACTACTTCATTCTGTGTGGGTGATCCTTAGCCTACTATTACATTCTGTGTGGGTGATCCTTAGCCTACTATTACATTATGTCTGGGAAAGCATTAGCCTACTTCTAAATTCTGTGTTGGTGATCCTTAGGATACTACTACATTATGTGATGTGGCTCCTAAATAAACAAAAGGCATTCTGACATGAAGCTCCCTTATACCACCTATGTGAGGGAGATCCAAACAGACAATTAGAATATGGCGGGAAGATCCTTTGTATATCCTGACATGATTAGAGGGTGACTTTTACTATAATAACACTAACTTATTTGAGGGAGATCCTTAATATTCCATTACACTCAAGGAGAAAGATTCCAAATTAACAGTAAGATTTTAACAGATTTTATCTTTCTATTCCCTAACATGCTTAGAGGGAGATCCTTTGTGTACCCTTACATTCAGGGAGGGGGATCCTCAATAAACAATTACATTCTAGCAGCAAGATCATATGTATACCATTACATTCTTGGAGGGGGATCCTAATGATACCGTTACATTCTAAATGGAAAATCCTGAATATATCATTACACTTTGAGTGGGGACTCCTTTGTATATTATAACATTCTGTTTTAATAGTATTTTAAGAGGGAGTTCTTTAATGTTCTATGACATTCTTGGAGGGAGATCCTTAAAATAGTACATTGAGAGAGAGAGAGAGAGAGAGAGAGAGAGAGAGAGAGAGAGAGAGAGAGAGAGAGAGAGAGAGAGAGAGAGAGAGAGAGAGAGAGAGAGAGACAGAGAGAGTGACAGAGTGACAGAGAGAGAGCGATGATTTATACATTCTTACATTCTGGGGGAAATCTTAAATAAACAATTACATTATTATATCCCAAAATAATCCATTACATTCTGAGAGGTGGGTCCTAAATAAACCATTACATTCTGAGAGGAAGATCCTAAATAATCCATTACATTCTTAAAGGAAGATCCTAAATAATATATTACATTCTGAGAGGAAGATCCTAAATAATCCATTACATTCTTAGAGGAAGATCCTAAATAATCCATTACATTCTAAGAGGAAGATCCTAATTAATCCATTATATTCTGAGATGAAGATCCTAAATAATACATTACTTTCTTAAAGGAAGATCCTAAATAATATATTACATTCTGAGAGGGAGATCCTAAATAATACATTACATTCTTAAAGGAAGATCCTAAATAATATATTACATTCTGAGAGGAAGATCCTAAATAATCCATTACATTCTTAGAGGAAGATCCTAAATAATCCATTACATTCTAAGAGGAAGATCCTAAATAATCCATTACATTCTGAGAGGAAAATCCTAAATAATCCATTACATTCTTAAAGGAAGATCCTAAATAATATACTACATTCTGAGAGGGAGATCCTAAATAACCCATTACATTCTTAGAGGGAGATCCTAAATAATCCATTACATTCTTAGAGGAAGATCCTAAATAATCCGTTACATTCTGAGAGGGAGATCCTAAATAATCCATTACATTCTAAGAGGAAGATCCTAAATAATCCATTAAATTCTGAGAGGAAGATCCTAAATCATCCATTACATTCTGAGAGGAAGATCCTAAATAAATTATTACATTCTGAGAGGGAGATCCTAAATCATCAATTACATTCTGAGAGGAAGATCCTAAATAAATTATTACATTCTGGGAGGGAGATCCTAAATCATCCATTACATTCTTAGAGGAAGATCCTAAATAAATCATTACATTCTGAGAGGAAGATCCTAAATAATCCATTACATTCTTAGAGGAAGATCCTAAATAAATCATTACATTCTGAGAGGAAGATCGTAATAATCCATTACATTCTTAGAGGAAGATCCTAAATAAATCATTACATTCTGAGAGGAAGATCCTAAATAATCCATTACATTCTGAGAGGAAGATCCTAAATAAATCATTACATTCTAAGAGGAAGATCCTAAATAATCCATTACATTCTGAGAGGAAGATCCTAAATAATCCATTACATTCTGAGAGGAAGATCCTAAATAATCTGTTACATTCTGAGAGGAAGATCCTAAATAATCCATTACATTCTGAGAGGAAGATCCTAAATCATCCATTACATTCTAAGAGGAAGATCCTAAATAATCCATTACATTCTGAGAAGGAGATCTTAAATCATCCATTACATTCTGAGAGGGAGATCCTAAATAATCCATTACATTCTTAGAGGGAGATCCTAAATAATCCATTACATTCTTAGAGGAAGATCCTAAATCATCCATTACATTCTGAGAGGTAGATCCTAAATAATCCATTACATTCCGAGAGGGAGATTCTAAATAATCGATTACATTCTTAGAGGAAGATCCTAAATAATCCATTACATTCTGAGAGGGAGATCCTAAATCATCCATTACATTCTTAAAGGAAGATCCTAAATAATCCATTACATTCTGAGAGGGAGATACTTAATAATCCATTACATTCTGAGAGGGAGATCCTAAATCATCCATTACATTCTGAGAGGAAGATCCTAAATAATCCATTACATTCTAAGAGGAAGATCCTTATTATACCGTTACATTCTGAACGGGAGATCCTAAATTATTTATTGCATTATGAAAGAGAGATCCTAAATAAACCTTTTACATTTTTACATTCTGGGAGTAAGATCCTAAATAAATCATATCATTCTGAGGGAGATCCTTAGTTAACTATAACATTCTGAAAGGGAGATCCTTAGTTAACCATAGCATTCTGAGAGGGAGATCCTTAGCTAACCATAACATTCTGAGAGGGAGATCCTAAATTAACAATTACATTCTGAAAGGGAGATTATAAGCTTACAATTACATTCTGAGAGGGAGATCCTAAGTTAACCATTACATTCTGAAGGGGAGATCATAAGTTAACAATAACATTCTGATTCTGAAAGGGAGATTCTTAGTTAACCATTTCATTCTGAGAGTATGATCCTAAGTTAACAATTAAATTCTGAGAGTGAGATCATAAGTTAACAATTACATTCTGAGAGGGAAATCGTAAGTTTACAATTACATTCTGAGAGGGAGTTCCTTAGTTAACCATTATATTCTGAAAGGGAACGATAAGTTTACAATTACATTCTGAGAGGGAGATCCTTAGTTAACCATAACATTCTAAGAGTGAGATCCTTAGTTAACCATAACATTCTCAGAGCGATCCTCAATTAACCATAAATTTCTGAGAGTTAGATCTTTATTGTTCAGGGAGAGAGATCCTTAGATTACCGTTACATTCTGTGAGGGAGATCCTTAGATTACCGTTACATTCTGTGAGGGAATTCCTTAGTTAACTTTTATATTCTAAGTGGGAGGTAACCATTACATTTTGAGAGGGATATCCTTATCATACCATAACATTCTGAAAAGGAGATTCATAGTTGACTATTATAATCTGAGAGGGAGATCCTTAACTAACCATTACATTCTGGAAGGCGCATCCTTAGTTAGCCATTACATTCTGAGAGGATAGTCCAATATAAACCATTACATTCTGAGAGGGAGATCCTTAACTAACCATTACATTCTGGAAGGGGCGGCCTTAGTAAGTCATTACATTCTGAGAGGATAGTCCAATATAAACCATAACATTCTGAGAGGGAGATCCTTAACTAACCATTACATTCTCGAAGGGGCGGCCTTAGTTAGCCATTACATTCTGAGAGGATAGTCCAATATAAACCATTACATTCTGAGAGGGAGATCCTTACTATACCATTACATTCCTCATTTTATCATTACATTCAGGGAGAGAGAGATTTTAAATTGACCATAACATTCTGACATCATTTTATATTGTTTGATATTTAACATAAATCGAGGAATTGCCAAAAACGTTTGCCACGTTTGACTGTAAGATCGAAAGGGGTTTTTAACAACTTTTTTTTTAATTTTGACTTATGCTTAGCAAATGTATTTATACTGATTCTGACAGCACCACAGCACCTTCTTCATAACAAGACCGCCGACAAGGAGTTAAAAGAGCTATTTTGACTTTCAGGATGAGCATGTGTTATGTCAATATCGCATGAACTGGGAGAAAATAGTTATGACAATTAAGTTTGAATAAACGCTGAGAATGAGTGATTTATTACTGACCTCTCAAAGTAAATGGCGATCTTGTATAACACGATCGAGCTACAGGCCTTACGTCCCAATACTTTTCACAAAGATCGGCTTCATCGCAGCAAACACGTTTATACTGCCTGTCCTCGAGAGCATTAAGTCGACGATCAACAAGTGGGCTGTATTTGGTAAATGTGCCGGCCGACTTCCCTGAGCCGATAAAAGACCAGGTACGCCAGTTATATACACAGTTCTGAAAACAAGAACGGAATTCAACTTCTATCACAAAACAAAGTTACATTGATTTCCTCTGTATGATTTCGTTCTGATAATTGTTTAAATACACAGTAATACAGCAATTTCATGTCACCTTTCCGTTCGGATAGATGCCACCTCTCCGACTTGGAAATAAGGGAATGCTGATGACCTCATATCCGTTTTGCCACTCATAATCCCATACACTAAACCGCGGATCCCACCACATGAATTCGATAAAGCAAGGACATAGTGGCATTCGGTTTAATTGATTAATATAATATTGTCTGTTGCCAGATTCTTTTTTATGCCATGCAAGACATTTTAATCTACTATTTTGTAGAGCCGCTTCATCTACTGATACGTCATATGTTGCCCCACCGATGCAACCTGGGGAATACATATACAACAATTGATTATTAGCACCATACGCTATTTCATAACCTATACAACATAACCTATGTAATATTAAACTGATATTCAACTGATATGTTAAGTCTCAGGATTGCACAACGTTTTGAAAGTGAAACGAGTTGTATTGTTTTTAGAAAATAACTTTTCAACATATTCACGAGTGGTATATTATAAGTAAAGCATATTAAATATGACACAACACACCTGAAGCACCAAGTTCCAAATTTTTATCCGGTCGGCGTAAAAATGAGCCATTAGTCGAAGTGTCAAATTCCCCGAACGCATAGCCATTGTTGATATACCCTATAAATTGATCACCATTTTCGAATTTCATACCACCTGGCTGGTAAGAGTAAAGTGCATACGCATGGGTACCGTCCGTGGTGTAGATAGCTTGAAATGTCACTGTCTGTTGGGAAAATAAAACTTCCGATTAGTATGGATAAAATAAATCTTTGTTCAAATCATGCGTTATGATTTTTGTGACATGTGTATCACAATGCCTGAGTGATGATTTAATAAAATGCGTTCCCAAGTTATGCAAAGCGTCGTACAAACTTATCTTCAGGATATAGATCGTGGAGTTAACATGGAAGTTAAGTGAAATGTATTTTATAATGTCGTTACATTATTCCATACTAGTATTTCTAATATATTTTATTTGCTGTCACAAGCAAAATTATCAGTACAATTAAAAATAATTTCTACATACCTCTGCAGTAGGGCCACCAAATCGGGGAATTTGATCCCACGTGGCTTTGACAATGTACTGTGGCAGGAAGTTCGTGGTGGCATACTGAGCTTCAACTAAAGCCTTTACTTTAGCATAAACTGTCTGGTTGACATCGGAGCTGAGGCTATCGTAAACTTGGTAAAATACATCGCCGGCGCTATTCGGATTTAAGTCAGTAAAATAAGGAGCAAGACAAAACGACCCCGTGAACTCTGAGTTTACTACTCTATTTCTTTGCGGTATTGTATATCCTTCGTACTTCCGACCAAAACACATAAGTCCATTTGGACAAATCTGGAATGAAATAAGGCATCGTCTAAAAAATAGACACTGTTGATAGTGAATGATAATTAATAGTATAACATTTTTTTTATTTTTTTGAAACGAAGAAGAAGAAGACAAATATCAAAAAAGACATTTGACTTAAAAGTTTGTAATACACGTGCGTTTAAAACCATATTTATAACTAATAAATCTAGTAAGGCTTACATAAACCCGCCTATATCCCGCGCCAAGTATGAAAGGTATGTTATAGTTTGTTGCAATTTCAACTCGACAACTGTCATCTGACTTTGGGCTTGTTGTATCGCCCGCACTTGTGCCAAATGCGAGGTGAAGACCTGGAAAATTTAGTTGTGTAGAGAAATTAAAGGCTAGCGACTTATTTATATGCTACATAAGTCATTTCTGATGAGATGCATTAACGGTAAAACGGGTTAAAACATATTCTTTTTTTAAGCTTTATTGATGTGATGATCAAGTCTTTATTTAAAACGAAGCTCCAGAATATGCCTTCCCATGCAAAGATTTATTAAGCAAAATCAAAGGCGGTATTTACCTTCTGCTGGTTTTATAACTTGTTAAGGTGTCGGACCAATACTTATGTATTTTTTTTTATTCCTGCTAACCCCAATCATTTTGGTATTTCTCTAAACGGTCTTAATAGACTGCACAGTTGAAATTAATGATATAATGCGATATATTTTAGGTTATGCGCAGGCAAATGCGTATAAAATGATTATATAATTATATGGGGTCAAGCATCGAAATTTACATCTAGGTAAATCAATGTGTGTATACCATGTGATAAATTGCGTCATAAATGCTACGTCGGAAGGCAATATTATGCTTCGAATGAAGACTTTAAACAAAGATAACTTCACTATTTCTTCACCATTTTAAATGAAACTTAGCGCAGTCTACGCCGCTTACGGAGCCCAACCTTGGGTCTTTTGCCAGAGTTTCATCAAGAGTTTAGTTTCTTAAAACACTTCGATAAACCTTTTCACAATACGGCCGTCTGACGGAGCACAGTCAAAACAGTATATAGGAAACAGGTTTGTCGAAGTGTTTGATAAAACTAATCACCATATCAAACTTCGGTAATACAACGAAGGCGGGGCTCTTTAAGCGGCATAGACTGCCCTTTGTTTTATTTAAAATGGTGTAGTAAAAGAAAAGTTATCTTTGATTTAAGTCTTCATTTTAAGCAAAATAGTGCCTTCTGACGTAGCATTTATGACGCAATTTATCACGTGGTATACACACACTGTAAATGGGTCATGCATAGAACTTGCTCATTTATTGGTCGAATTTCTTAAACGGGTCTGACTTTGTTTGAGAGAAAAGAAATGGTCATGATCTTTGAACTTACCGCAATTTGCTCGAGTTGTAGCTGGAATATAACATTATGTATCAATATGAGTATTCTCAAGTAAATTTAATATTGTACTGAACATATGTATTTTCCTTAAGCAATTCGTTTATTTTGCCACAATAATATTATTGATCCCTCTCATATACAACAGAAAAAGAATATTAGATACCAAATTATAAACGCATTCAACAAGTCAGCGAAATAAAACACCCATTTACATGTTATAAGAAATGAACGTGTAAATGTTAAAGTGAACAAAAATAAAATTGACATTATATCAAGGATTATCAATCATAAAAATATAGGAAAAAGCCGCGTAGCCTAAACTTTAACAACGCCGGATTAGAATCATTATATCGTTCAGAATTCCTAAAATCTCAAGGATATTCACACAAACAATTTTGACATTCAAAATCTCGGACCAATATAATTTAGTTTGAATTAGTTTTTTTACAACGCGTGTGAGACAAATTATAGCAACATTGCATATGTTATACTGCGAGAATGTGGTATTTTGTTGTGCGCGGACCCGGAGAAGCCGGGGGAAACCCATTTGTTCAACAGAGTCAATATCAATCGTTTATCTGAAGTCGATGACTGCGAAATCTAGTTCTACTCTTATTCCATCATTGCTTAATTTATGAACTTTCGACTACTCCTTTGTCCCTGTCGAGTTCATTGTTTAAGTGAATTTGAACAATTGGCTTACATAAAGAGATAATATAAACTAGGTTTCAGACAGAAATACATTTCGAAAATAAATGAGTACCTGCGCATGATGGAACAGACCCGAATGTACCATCGGATGAACAGGTAATTGTTGCGGCACCGGAAAGGTCAAAGCCGCTGTTACATGTGTATGTGACGGAAGCTCCAAACACAACGGTTTGACTATCTGGCGATATGTTTGCATTATCAACAGATGGTACCGCGCAGGTTATTCCTGAAAAAGAATTTTATACACTCTCGAATTGAGATCATTTAAAAGTTCAAACTGCATCCGAAATATGAAAACAGCAGTCTCGAGACACGTTGCGGTCGAGGCACGTTGAGACACGTTGAAAACACACGTCCGAACCCGATTAAAACTAGAGAACAAGGTGCCAAAATAAAGAAAAGCGGACAATTAAAAAATCGGGCTGAGAAAGAGTTCCCTCCCTTGATAATTATTAAATTTTCTCAAAATTTGTTAAATTATGGGTTGTGTCAACATTGACTTGGGCATACAGTAGCCATGAGGTTTTCTTCAAACTTTGTTTTGGTGTTTAAAGCACTGACATGGGTACGAAGACATTAACAACACAGATGTCAGAATTGTTAGAAAATGGTAATTGTATTAAGAAAGATACAATATGTTATTCCAGAACGAAAACCTCTTTGAAATACAACCAAAATGTTATTATGCACCAGTCAATTGTAACCACGGCCCCCAAGGTCTGGGAATATACCGGGGATAACCGGGGAAATGGGCCGTGTTTTTACCTTCCAGGTGGCTCTGCAGTACCGGGTGAATGCGGTGGTTGAGTCCTCGCGCCATAACTAGTGAGGAATTGGCCTTACCTAGGGTCCCATGGTGCGGGGGCATTTGGAGGGGATTTTACCAGCAGTTCGTCCCCGCAGGGCGGGAATTTTACCCGGGGTTGCTTGACCGAAAATCAAAGTCCTTGCTATTCCCAAGACCGGGGGCGTGGTTACAATTGACTTGTTTATTACACTTTAGTAAATAGCAGCCTTTGGCTCGACTGAGACTTTAAGTGAACCGTTTTGACAGTTGTCATTGTGTTGACTCGAATCGTTCTGAACAACAATAGCATTGTCGTTAAGGAATGCATCTAAATGTTCAATAAGTAGGTCTAAACTGCCAAGAATAGGCAGCTGGTTATGTATTTGTATAATATATATAAACGAAATGATCTGTACCAACATACATATTTAACATTATTTCATATACAGTTTCTAAATATAATTAGCCGAACAAATATGTTCATAATATACAAATTATTCATAACAAAATATAGTCCTTACTTGTGCAAGTCGGATGAGTGCCATTGAAAATCCCGCCAGCTTGGCAAGTAATGGTTTTGTTCCCAACAAGTTTATAACCGTTGTTACAGGCAAATGTGACATCTACACCGATTCCTACAGTCTGCGAATTTGATGGTCGGTTAACTGCATTTTCTACTGCTGGAACTGTACATACTGTGACTGAAAAGAGTACGTGGAAAATAGGTTATATCCCTTATATAGCTGATGTGGTGTTTGGTTCCAGTGATGTACAAAGCTTAATGCTTTAAATGTCTGACAAGAGACAGACCAGCCAATGTTGGTCGTAGTTTAAAATATGAGACATACGCAATAAAGGCCTTATAGCTATTTATTATTAATCATTATTAATCTGCTGGCGCTTGCTACATTCGGAAATACACACATTTCTGACGTTTATTCGTTTTCGATACGAGCTGTTGAAAAGGTTATATGCAAATTATTTCTGTATTCGTATATTTAAACAAATGCACAGGTAAAAGTGGAGTGTGTGAATACAATACATATAATGTTTATGTTTTAACTGTGAAAACCATCACCTATGCGAACCAGAGCTATCGCTGAATTTGATAAGTATCCCCGAATGCCGCCCTCTTATGAAATGTCAGTAAAAACCTTAACATACCACATAACAATGACAATGATGTGGATATGCAAAATGAATAAAAAAATAAGTGAGGCAAGCCCCAAAGTATATAGAATTTGAGCGATAACTTTTTATCATTCAATTCTTTGGTTCTACATAGTAAAAATGCAAAATGAGATGATCGATGTTCAAATGTTTGAACATGCCTCTTGTAAGTGAGCACCATAAAGTTGAAATGGTATAATAGTAGATAGTTTATTCCCACAATCGTGAATATTCAGCAAGAAATGAAAACACTGACAGGCCTGTATCCATCCTTAGGGTAAGACTACTTAACACTTATATTTCGTAGTTAAAACCGGCGATTTCAAATATATACTTGAACCATATTTAACGTTCATTTAGAATATTTCACTATTTAAAATTACAGCAAAAGTAATACGCTAACTAACTTGCTGTCTTTATAAAATCGGTGCTTATATTACATCGTTTCTAAATGAAGAAAAATAATAATAAATGGCTTATGATTAAGTTATACTTTGCTGCTGGAATATTTTTGTTTGCCACAGTTGAGGTTTGCAGACTCTTGAAACAGGTATTTAAATCAAAGCCCAAATGCGCTGAAAGACTATCTGCGGGCAAATATGTGATAGTTGTAAATTTTATTTGAACAAGGGGAATGGGTGAAGGGCACATAGATAAAAGTGAAAACTGTGCCGAAGGCCAAGATCCCTTGTGCCCACATTGTGCGGGAAACAAACATATCTATATCTATTTTATGGCGTCTGGTGTCATTTAGTTTATGTAAATTCACTTCAATCGTCGTTATCCCCCATGTAGTCATGTATTTAAGGTTACAATGCATCACCCTTTCAATCGTTTCTAAATGTTTTCCGTTGCTTTGATTAGATATCATACGATAGAAAAGTATAATACACCATATATATCATTTCCTTTTATAAACATACACGTTTTGTTTGAGGAAAATCTTTCATTTACAAACAACTTCAACAATAATTCCTTTCAAAACGCACAGCGTATCACTTCAGTCAACGTATCCCCCATCCCTATGTATTTAAGGTTATAATGCATGCCCCTTTCAATCGCATCTAATGTTTTTTTTGGTGCTTTGATTAGATATTATACGATAGGCAAGTTTTATGCACATTCACGTTTAAATCGTTTATGGAAAATAATTTTATTTGACGAACAACTTTAGCAATAATTCCTTTCAAAATGCAGAGCTTATCTGATTGTCGTTTTCCCGCGGTGAGGACAAACATGTGGTCAGTTGATGTAAGTAGAAACTATTTTTAGAATATCGGTCAGTTAATGTATGTAGAAAGCTATATTAGATAACCGGAAATTGTCTGTTCTGAGAATGAGAATATGATAGTGGGTTTTTTTCAAGTTTAATTTATCATTAATTATTAATGTTTTATGTAAGTATCCTTGTAGAAATAGTTCTAGTGCTGTTTATGAATGCTTCGCACTGTTTGGATGTTTTACAGGTTTAATCCGAACTACTTTGCATCACCAAACGTATGCATAACCCACTCAGTCACTGTCGTATCAGGACATGTGTGCTAATATAAATTGAAAGCTAAAACTATGCCAAGAATACACCAGAACGAAGCTTTTATGCAAAAAAAATCTTATTAGAAAAGTATACGCTTAAAAGTCATAAAATGAATAGTATTTGTTATTGTATAGTAGGCAAATCTTAGTATTTGAAGCATTAGTAATGCAAAACCTGAGATACAACTATTTTGACATTCAGACAATCATTTTCATTTCTTATCTCATGAAAGTAATATCGAAAATACACCATTACAAATAAGCGTGTTTCAGGGTCACGCCAGGTTATAATAACAAACCCTGCAGGTGATCGGACACTTGCGGTCGGTAATAATTTCTGGAACATCTTGGGCTAAATCAGAGTGTATATCAGTATGTAACCTTCCTACCAGAGGCTCCATTATTTTTACCCACATAAATCTGATAAATAAAGCGATCTCAATATAGAACGCGGGGGGGGGGGGTATACAGAAATACAACACTGAAATAGCCGAACAAGCAAGAACTGATACTCGGACCACAATACAACTTATCTATTTTTATGATTTCGACGTCATTCTGCTAAATATAGAGCTTATTGACACAAAAAATGGGTTAAAACGACATGAATAGAAGTAGTTCTTCGGATTTTGCGGTCTTAAGACTACCTCCGCGCATGCGCAGATAGTCTAAAAACGACATAGAAATGTGTTCTTCTTTGGAAAAAATGCTATGTAGAACCAGAGCAAATATATTCAACTGAAATAATCACAATCTGATTAAATTTTCGTTACAAACGTGATGCAGTGGCGTAATGCCAAGATTGGATCTGCAAAATCAGCTCTTTCGCTTACTCAAACGCTTGTTAGCGCTTACTCAGCATACCCACTCTTAAAGCTGCACTTTTACAAATAGACCATTTTTACAACTTTTTCTTAATTTTGTTTGGAATGAGCCAATTTTTGCGAAAATCCATGGAAACCAGATATATAAGACTGCTAACAAAAAAACCCGCAGATTTTCATATTTAAGTTAAAAAATGGTTGTTTTATGCATTTTTCTTATTTAGCCATAAAACATTATTTTCGAACGAAAATATGAAAATCTTAAATCTGTTGTTTTTTGTCAGCAAACTTATATCATTGGTTTGCAGATGATTACGCAAATATTTGCTCTTTCCAAGACAAAAAAATAAAAAGTTGTAAAAATGGTAAATCTGTGAGAGTGCAGCTAAAAGGGTATCGTCAGTACATACCGTGCATTAAACATTCTCCATATGTAAAAACACAAGATTTTTGTACATCATTTAAACAGGGAAAATGCAGTTTAAAAGAAGTTTAAAGTTCTTCCTGACAAAGATCAATATTTTTACAAGCAATGGCGATGTATGGAAGTAAATGTAACACAAAAATGAGTTGTTGACTCAATGATGTCCGTTCGCAAAGTAGCGTAGTTGACAATCCAATTATGTTGTGTTTTATGGGACTATAACTCTTGAAATAATTCACGAGTAACACGGTTTGTTTATGATATTCCAAACATAAGAAAGTTATGTAAGGTTCAAATACTCGGCAAGTTGTAATTTGAGAGGTAACATTTACACAATATACTTGATATCACTTTTAATTTGAGAATATGCCTGTTCAATTATTAAGATAAATATAAAAAATACGGATTTGCTTTTGGTTAAGGTTCTTGCATTTGGCACTCACGACAATGGTACGCTAGACTTGGTATGCATAAAGGCTTTTTTCATGGCACATTGTAAGGAAACAAGCGACACTGAACGACACACCAAAACGTATAAATACCGTAAACCTAACATACACCTATAAAAATAGCTAATCTTATTTTTACACTTGCACGTTCACATGCAATCAATAGTGTATAAACATACAGCTTCTGACCAAATTGTCTCCTACCTGGTGATGTTGTAGGCGCTGCGGTGGACCCAGTTGTAGGCGATGCGGTGGACGAAAAAGTAGGCGCTGCGGTGGACCCAGTTGTAGGCGTTTCGGTTGACCCAGTTGTAGGCGCTTCGGTGGACCCAGATGTAGGCGCTTTGGTGGACCCAGTTGTAGACGCTGCGGTGGATTCAGTTGTAGGCGCTTCGGTGGACCCAGATGTAGGCGCTGCGGTGGACCCATTAGTAGGTGCTGCGGTGGACCCAGTTGTGGACCCAGTTGTCGGCGCTTCGGTGGACCCAGATGTGGGCGCTGCGGTGGACCCATTTGTAGGCGCTTCAGTGGACCCAGTTGTAGACGCTCCGGTGGACCCAGATGTAGGCGCTGCAGTGGACCCACTTGTAGGCGATGCGGTGGACCCAGATGTTGGCGATGCGGTGTCCCCAGTTGTAGGTGCTGTAGTGTCCCCAGTTGTAGGTGCTGCGGTGGACACAGGTGTAGAACGCTGCTCCGTTGTGTCTATAGTTAAAACAGAGCTTAAGCTATAAAGGTATCAAGTTTCTGAAGTTGAATAGATACTTAAGTGTCCGGATAAAAGTGCAATCAATTTGTCTTATACATATTTAATGGCGTTTTTTACATATCGTAAAATAATTATCCCATTAGAATTCTACAAAATACAAATAAAACAACCATAATGTATTTCCTTTCTTTTAACATCATGTACAATGTTCAAATATTCGTCTTATTTGAGACAAGACTAAGGTTGTTTTGCGAAATAACGGCCAGTAGCATCACAAGTTTAATTACAGATATCATATCCTATTCTGAGAACAAGACTCAAAAACAAACCAGGCTTACTTCAGTGTACATGGAGAAGGACCATAAAATGCGTTTGTATAAATAAACAATGTAACCTATTGCTAGCTTTACCAATTCAACTCCTCCAAATAGGGAAACATACTTATTGGAGACGTTGTTATGAAGGTGGTTGTGACTGTGGTTGAATTAGCAGTTGCATTGTCCGTTGTTGGGGAAGGCGTTGAAGACTCGGTTACATTGACAGCCGTTGTTGAGGGAGGCGTTGAAGACTCGGTTGCATTGACAGCCGTTGTTGAGGAAGGCGTTGAAATCTCGGTTACATTGACAGCCGTTGTTGAGGGAGGGGTTGAAGACTCGGTTGCATTGACAACCGTTGTTGAGGAAGGCGTTGAAGACTCGGTTGCATTGACAGCCGTTGTTGAGGAAGGCGTTGAAGACTCGGTAACATTGACAGCCGTTGTTGAGGAAGGCGTTGAAGACTCGGTGACATTGACAGCCGTTGTTGAGGAAGGCGTTGAAGACTCGGTGACATTGACTGCCGTTGTTGAGACAGGCGATGAAGACTCAGTTACATTGACAGCCGTTGTTGAGGGAGGCGATGAAGACTCGGTTACATTGACAGCCGTTGTTGAGGAAGGCGATGAAGACTCGGTTACATTGACAGCCGTTGTTGAGGGAGGCAATGAAGACTCGGTGGCATTGACAGCCGTTGTTGACGGAGGCGATGAAGACTCGGTTGCATTGACAGCCGTTGTTGAGGAAGGCGATGAAGTCTCAGTTACATTGACAGCCGTTGTTGAGGGAGGCGATGAAGATTCGGTTACATTGACAGCCGTTGTTGAGGAAGGCGTCGCAGACTCGGTAACATTGACAGCCGTTGTTGAAGAAGGCATTGAAGACTCTGTTACATTGACAGCAGTTGTTGAGGAAGGCGTTGAAGACTCGGTTACATTGACAGCCGTTGTTGAGACAAGCGTTGAAGACTCGGTTACATTGACAGCCGTTGTTGAGACGAGCGTCGAAGACTCGGTTGCATTGACAGCCGTTGTTGAGGGAGGCGATGAAGACTCGGTCACGTTGACAGCCGTTGTTGAGGAAGGCGTTGAAGACTCGGTTGCATTGACAGCCGTTGTTGAGGGAGACGATGAAGACTCGGTCACATTGAAAGCCGTTGTTGAGAAAGGCGTTGAAGACTCGGTCACATTGACAGCCGTTGTTGAGGAAGGCGTTGAAGACTCGGTCACATTGACAGCCGTTGTTGAGGGAGGCGATGAAGACTCGGTCACATTGAAAGCCGTTGTTGAGGGAGGCAATGAAGACTCGGTCACATTGACAGCCGTTGTTGAGGAAGGCGTTGAAGACTCGGTGACATTGACAGCCGTTGTTGAGGGAGGCGATGAAGACTCGGTCACATTGACAGCCGTTGTTGAGGGAGGCGATGAAGACTCGGTCACATTGACAGCCGTTGTTGAGGGAGGCGATGAAGACTCGGTCACATTGACAGCCGTTGTTGAGGGAGGCGATGAAGACTCGGTCACGTTGACAGCCGTTGTTGAGGGAGGCGATGAAGACTCGGTCACATTGAAACCCGTTGTTGAGGGAGGCGATGAAGACTCGGTCACATTGACAGCCGTTGTTGAGGGAGGCACATTGACAGCCGTTGTTGAGGGAGGCGATGAAGACTCGGTTACATTGACAGCCGTTGTTGAAGAAGGCGATGAAGACTCGGTTACATTGACAGCCGTTGTTGAGGAAGGCGTTGAAGACTCGGTTACATTGACAGCCGTTGTTGAGGAAGGCGTTGAAGACTCGGTTACATTGACAGCCGTTGTTGAGGGAGGCGATGAAGACTCGGTGGCCTTGACAGCCGTTGTTGAGGGAGGCGATGAAGTCTCGGTTGCATTGACTGCCGTTGTTGAGGAAGGCGATGAAGTCTCGGTTACATTGACAGCCGTTGTTGAGGAAGGCGATGAAGACTCGGTTGCATTGACAGCCGTTGTTGAGGGAGGCGATGAAGACTCGGTCACATTGAAAGCCGTTGTTGAGGGAGGCGATGAAGACTCCGTTGCATTGACAGCCGTTGTTGAGGGAGGCGATGAAGACTCCGTTGCATTGACAGCCGTTGTTAAGGAAGGCGATGAAAACTCGGTTACATTGACAGCCGTTGTTGAGGAAGGCGATGAAGACTCCGTTGCATTGAAAGCCGTTGTTGAGGGAGGCGATGAAGACTCCGTTGAATTGACAGCCGTTGTTGACGGAGGCGATGAAGACTCCGTTGAATTGACAGCCGTTGTTGAGGGAGGCGATGAAGACTCGGTTTCATTGACAGCCGTTGTTGAGGAAGGCGTTGAAGACTCGGTGACATTGACAGCCGTTGTTGTGGAAGGCGTTGAAGACTCGGTGACATTGACAGCCGTTGTTGAGGAAGGCGATGAAGACTCGGTTTCATTCGCAGCCGTTGTTGAGGAAGGCGATGAAGACTCGGTTACATTCGCAGCCGTTGTTGAGGAAGGCGTTGAAGACTCGGTTACATTCACAGCCGTTGTTGAGGAAGGCGTTGAAGACTCGGTTACATTCACAGCCGTCGTTGAGACAGGCGTTGAAGACTCGGTTACATTGCCAGCCGTCGTTGAGACAGGCGTTGAAGACTCGGTTACATTGCCAGCCGTCGTTGAGACAGGCGATGCAGACTCGGTTACATTGCCAGCCGTTGTTGAGGAAGGCGATGAAGTCTCGGTTGCATTGACAGCCGTTGTTGAAGGAGGCGATGAAGACTCGGTCACATTGAAAGCCGTTGTTGAGGGAGGCGATGAAGACTCCGTTGCATTGACAGCCGTTGTTGAGGGAGGCGATGAAGACTCGGTCACGTTGCCAGCCGTCGTTGAGACAGGCGTTGAAGACTCGGTTACATTGCCAGCCGTCGTTGAGACAGGCGATGCAGACTCGGTTACATTGCCAGCCGTTGTTGAGGAAGGCGATGAAGTCTCGGTTGCATTGACAGCCGTTGTTGAGGGAGGCGATGAAGACTCGGTCACATTGAAAGCCGTTGTTGAGGGAGGCGATGAAGACTCCGTTGCATTGACAGCCGTTGTTGAGGGAGGCGATGAAGACTCCGTTGCATTGACAGCCGTTGTTAAGGAAGGCGATGAAAACTCGGTTACATTGACAGCCGTTGTTGAGGAAGGCGATGAAGACTCCGTTGCATTGAAAGCCGTTGTTGAGGGAGGCGATGAAGACTCCGTTGCATTGACAGCAGTTGTTGACGGAGGCGATGAAGACTCCGTTGAATTGACAGCCGTTGTTGAGGGAGGCGATGAAGACTCGGTTTCATTTACAGCCGTTGTTGAGGAAGGCGTTGAAGACTCGGTTACATTGACAGCCGTTGTTGAGGAAGGCGATGAAGACTCGGTTTCATTCGCAGCCGTTGTTGAGGAAGGCGATGAAGACTCGGTTACATTCGCAGCCGTTGTTGAGGAAGGCGTTGAAGACTCGATTACATTCACAGCCGTTGTTGAGACAGGCGTTGAGGACTCGGTTACATTCGCAGCCGTCGTTGAGACAGGCGTTGAGGACTCGGTTACATTGCCAGCCGTCGTTGAGACAGGCGTTGAAGACTCGGTTACATTGACAGCCGTCGTTGAGACAGGCGATGCAGACTCGGTTACATTGACAGCCGTTGTTGAGGAAGGCGTTGAAGACTCGGTTACATTGCCAGCCGTTGTTGGGGAAGGCGTTGAAGACTCGGTTACATTGACAGCCGTTGTTGAGGATGGCGTTGAAGACTCGGTTATATTGACAGCCGTTGTTGAGGATGGCGTTGAAGACTCGGTTGCATTGACAGCCGTTGTTGAGGAAGGCGTTGAAGACTCGGTTGCATTGACAGCCGTTGTTGAGGAAGGCGTTGAAGACTCGGTTGCATTGACAGCCGTTGTTGAGGGAGGCGTTGAAGACTCGGTTACATTGACAGCCGTTGTTGAGGAAGGCGTTGAAGACTCGGTTGCATTGACAGCCGTTGTTGAGGGAGGCGTTGAAGACTCGGTTACATTGACAGCCGTTGTTGAGGGAGGCGTTGAAGACTCGGTTGCATTGACAGCCGTTGTTGATGAAGGCGTTGAAGACTCGGTTGCATTGACAGCCGTTGTTGAGGAAGGCGATGGAGATTCGGTTGCATTGACAGCCGTTGTTGAGGGAGGCGATGAAGACTCGGTTGCATTGACAGCCGTTGTTGAGGGAGGCGATGAAGACTCGGTTGCATTGACAGCCGTTGTTGAGGGAGGCGATGAAGACTCGGTTACATTGACAGCCGTTGTTGAGGGAGGCGATGAAGACTCGGTTACATTGACAGCCGTTGTTGAGGAAGGCGATGAAGACTCGGTTACATTGACAGCCGTTGTTGAGGAAGGCGATGAAGACTCGGTTGCATTGACTGCCGTTGTTGAGGGAGGCGTTGAAGTCTCGGTTGCATTGACAGCCGTTGTTGAGGGAGGCGTTGAAGACTCGGTGACATTGACAGCCGTTGTTGAGGGAGGCGTTGAAGACTCGGTGACATTGACAGCCGTTGTTGAGGAAGGCGTTGAAGACTCGGTTGCATTGACAGCCGTTGTTGAGGAAGGCGTTGAAGACTCGGTTGCATTGACAGCCGTTGTTGAGGAAGGCGTTGAAGACTCGGTTGCATTGACAGCCGTTGTTGAGGAAGGCGTTGAAGACTCGGTGACATTGACAGCCGTTGTTGAGAAAGGCGTTGAAGACTCGGTGACATTGACAGCCGTTGTTGAGAAAGGCGTTGAAGACTCGGTTGCATTGACAGCCGTTGTTGAGGAAGGCGTTGAAATCTCGGTGACATTGACAGCCGTTGTTGAGGAAGACGTTGAAGTCTCGGATGCATTGACAGCCGTTGTTGAGGGAGACGATGAAGTCTCGGTTACATTGGCAGCTGTTGTTGACGATGTTGTTGGCAACGTTTCTGGAACATTTTTAGCATTTTAATTATAAAACAAAATTATTTTAAGCTTTATAAAATAGCATAACAAAGGCGATTTTTATTACATTCTTTCCGTTGATTGATAGACATTCATCGATGAAATATAAATGACATTATACTGTTTGGAACAGTGAAAATCAGTTTGATAATTATCATTGTTTTGAATTCGAAATTTGAAATTATTCGGACTTATTCCTTAGTCAAACGTCAGCGCGCACACGGCGGTGACTAAATTTCAATGACGTTTTTAGCACACATTTTTGAAAATGCTACAATTAATTTAATATTTAAAGGCAGACCTAAAATAAAACGAATGACAGTTTGTTGCAATGTCGTTTACTTAACTTAACCAGCAAAAAGTAAATATTTTGTTCCTTGCTATGCCACTCATGAAAAATAACACTTGATCTCACTTGTTGAAATGTAATGCATTTTGGCAATTTTTTAAAGACTTAAGGCTCTTTATAACTTAGATCATAAAATTATGTTCACTTTACTTTATAAGTATTTCTTAAATGTGACTTAAAAAAGTACCTTAAATTGTATTGCATTCGAACCAAGAACAATAGGGTAAGCCATTTTCAATTTTAATAACACATGTGTGTCATTCATGCATTGGACCTCATTCAATGTTCTTTTTGTGCTCTATATAGATTATTGCACTGTGTAATGCACCTTATCTTTACCAACTGTCTATTATTTTAAGAATGGCAATCTTTCTTTGCCGGCCTGCCATAAGACCATGTGAGTCTGAAATGACGGACAAGTGGGTTTTTCTTCGGGTACTCCGGTTTCCCCCACAACACAAGACTACACTCTCGCGTTACATAGCGCCAGCGATATTATATAAATATCATAACCTGACAGTGAATTTTCGCTTGGTCACATGTCAAAAATATTTCAAATGTTTCCGACAGTCAAAATATATCTTTTTTGGGTAATGGGATTTTACCGTTGTAGACAAAAGTAAGGTATAATCAATGCAGTTACTTATTTCACAATAGTTTTGAAATAATAAAGTGTTAACTAATACCAAAGTGGGTTAAAGGCGTTTTTATGTAGAAGTGTTTTCGGTAATATGTTTTTGTGAAACAGACTATCTAATCAACAATAACTTGTGGCTTCCTGATGATATATGTTCACATGAGAAAGCTATTAAATAAAATATTGAAATGTGCCAAAGATTAATTTCTTGCTTACTAAAATTCAAATATATATTTCTTTCAAGCGGAAATACACTGTTGACAGATAAAGATACTTCTGTAAAAAAGGCAAATGGTTTTCGAGCCAAAAATGATAAAAACTGCTTTTGTAATATTATAATATTATAGTTGCGGAAACGACCTTTTTATTCCGCGAGATTGTTTGTCTCCAGTACAAACAAAGTGGATTTTCGGTTTTGGTAAAAAAATATTTGTTCATTTAAACATAAAAATAAATTCTAAATAATGCATTTTGCAAAGCAAATGAACGAATTGTTAATAGAAAATGACAGAAATAATTGAAAGAAATGCTGTCTTCCAGTGTTGTTATTCCAAGGTAACACATACGAACCACAGGGGACTTTCATTTACATCTTAATATGTTTTGTTAATTTGCCTGTGTTTCCCTTTATGTGTATAAAGTATATATAGGCTAAGAAAACAAAAACTAGTTTGCGTCTGTCCCCTGTGATACAAGTGTATAAAATATGTGATACCAAATTATCAGTCACTGAATTAGCTTTTTCTAAATGGTAACGGTTTAATCACCAATATTATTGTCTCTTTTCCCCTCTATTAGAAGTATAATAAAAAGAAATCAGTTACGCGAGAGTGTAGTTTTTTGTTGTGGGGGAAACCGGAGTACCCGGAGAAAACCCTCTTGGCCGACTTCGTGACCACTAATCACAAAACCGGACAAGTGGGGGTTCTACGAGTACTCTGGTTCACCCCCCCCCCCCCCACCACCACAAAATCATCTCGCGCAATATCTTACAAACGAGAGTGTCTAAGTATAAGTTATCGTAACGTTCTTCACAATCGCTGTAACATATATAATGTTAAAACTAGATGAGTTTCATTGTGTAAAGAAGGGTCAAAGCAACTATTTAGGGGCTTGACTCATGTGCATTACAAAGTTTTAAAATCTTAAACTGAAACCAAACTAATGTTCAAAATAGTCATGAACATATTGAAAAAAAAATCAAATTGAGTAATTGTTTTCATGTATTTGTACAAACAACAATCATCAACAGTCAGATAGTAAATAGTATTAAAATGCATAATGTTTTAAATCTATAAAGCATGACAGCCCCTTTCTGATGGTTATTCCGATAACAATTGATGAATCGGTCAGAAACATTTTTATTTTATATTTTGATAAGTAATGGAATTTTGCTGAGTTTTCTTAATTTCGGTCGGCTGAAAATAGGGCCATGACATTCACGATCTAAAAATCGGTGTTTTAAAAGTACGTGCATCGCCTTAAACTGTCCAAAGTGTCAGAGAAAAACAGACTCGGCAGTACGTGTGTCCGTCTTCCATTTCTCTGACACTATGGACTGTTTTCGGTAGTTCAGGATTATTAAAAGTATCACGCATTGAAATGAATATTTTGTTTCATGTTTGGTTATTTAGCAACAGTCATGAGATAGAATGGCACCTTCACACGTTGGTTCCGTGCCATCAAATGAGCCGTTATAGCACGTTCTTGTAAGGTCACCAGCAATGTGTTGGTAATCAGCGTTACAGGTATACGTAACAGTCTCGTTGGACGATACGGTAGTCTGGTTCGTGTTTACAGATGCATTGGCTACAGTGGTCACATTACACATTTTCACTGAAAAAAAATATTTTGTTTAATGAAAAGTAATACATTGTACCTCTTCCGTTTCATATTTACTTGCAAAAGTAATTGTTAAGTATTTAAAGCTGACATATTGATAATTTTGACACATTTTTGTTGTGGGGGAAACCTGAGTACCCGGAGAAAACCCTCTTGTCCAACTTCGTGACCACTAATCAAATATACGGACCTTCTCACTGTTTTCAGTTTGCAAAATTCTTAATTTGCATTCAATGGCTTCGCCTCTCTGTATTTATGATCAGGGTACATCTTCTTTTATGACCTTAATTTCCAATTAAATCGATAATTGACATCGGTATATGCACTAATTTACGTGGCTCAGTTGAAGACGCTGCACAACAATCATCAACAGTCAGATAGTAAATAGTATTAAAATGCATAATGTTTTAAATCTATAAAGCATGACAGCCCCTTTCTGATGGTTATTCCGATAACAATTGATGAAATCGGTCAGAAATATTTCTATTCTATATTTTGATAAATAATGACAGTTTACTGGGCCTTCTTAATTTCAATCAACTGAAAATGGGCCCATGACATTCACGATCTAAATCTAAAAGAAATCTGTGCTTCCATTTTAAAAATACGTGCATCGCCTTAAACTGTCCACACAAGATCACACTCTTGTGCAACATCGTGCCAACGAGAGTGACTTAGTATAAGCTAACATAGCTTTCTTCACAATCGTTGTAAAATATATCATGTTTAAAGTTAACTGTCCAAAATGTCAGAGAAAACCAGCCTCGGCAGTGCGTGCGTCCGTCTTCCATTTCTCTGACACTATGGACTGTTTTCGGTAGTTCAGGATTATTAAAAGTATCACGCATTGAAATGAATATTTTGTTTCATGTTTGGTTATTTAGCAACAGTCATGAGATAGAATGGCACCTTCACACGTTGGTTCCGTGCCATCAAATGAGCCGTTATAGCACGTTCTTGTAAGGTCACCAGCAATGTGTTGGTAATCAGCGTTACAGGTATACGTAATAGTCTTGTTGGACGATACGGTAGTCTGGTTCGTGTTTACAGATGTATTGGCTACAGTGGTCACATTACACATTTCCTCTGAAAAAAATATTTTGTACATTGTACCTCTTCCGTTTCATATATATACTTGCAAAAGTAATTGTTAAGTATTTAAAGCTGACATATTGACAATTTTGACAACTTTTATTATATTTTTTAGTCTTGTGGAATGAGGCAATTGTTGGGTAAATGTCTGGAAACCAATCATACAACAAGACTGATGACAAACGATCAGATCACTTTTTCATATTTAAGTTCAAAAAGTGATGCTGTATAGCTAAAAGCGTTACTAACACTAAGAATTGTTTGGCAGTTTTCCAAACAATTGTTATTTGTCCTATTATCTTATATCACTGTGTCCGAAGTAGATGACTCGGTCAATGTAAAAATTCATTTCTACTTGTTAACTTTTAACTGATAAAAACTCCATAGTTATCCTTACCTTCACATGTTGCCGGGTAAAACAAACAAAGAAGCAGTATTACCGGGATCTTCCCCATGGTTTACTGTGAATATAGAACAAAATACATGACGAGTATTTAAGTTTTTTTGGGACTGTGTTAAGACCAAAAGCTATACAAATGCATTAAATTGTTTATAAAATGTCCGCAGTGCCTCAGTCCTGGAACCCGTTTGCTATAATATATAAAGGCCACAATAATGTGCATTTGTTCTAAGGATTTTGCCCGAAAGAAGTAATAGCGAGCCAGCAAAAATCTTTTTTGAAATATAAAGCAAATCAGATGCGAGCGCAATACGAAAATTAAAAAAGTCAAAAGTTTGCCAAAATTATCATACAATTATATCAAGAAATACTTTATAATTGCAAAAAAACGTTCCCAGTTATACATTCCTCACAGTAACGTTGAATTATTCAAAGACCAAAAAGAACAGCTATTGAATTCATTCCGTACTAATTTAACTTACTATCACAAAAAAAAACATTTTTAAATTCGGAAGAGTAATTCATCATCTGAGTTTTTTTCCAAATATTGGGTCAGGTCTAATTGTTAACCTCTTGAAGCACATGGTAAAATTGTTGTGACTTTGACATGACAGAAGAAATGTTAATTACACAGAAAACATGTCTTGAATAAGACGCTATGGATTGAATTGTGGGACAATATAATTGAGGCAGTATCAAACAAATCTGCAAATGTGACACCGGTCATTATAGTAAGTGCAGGTGGTTGAATTAAGATGTTTTCGTTTCGCCTTGACAGCAATTTGATTTGTAGGTGCGGCAAATCCGACGAACACATGATTAATTTGCAGTGGCCTTAAGTATATAAAAGAATCGCATTTTTAGAGAATATAATTACGTCCTTTAGTTTAATTAAAATAAAATTACAATTTTGCAAATTCTCGAAGACAATGACACTGTTAAACCATGTATTAAAGATTTCAACAAACATAAGCAACGCGAGGGTAAATTGTTGAAATTATGAAGTATCTTTATAAACTTTTAAAAGTAAAGTATTGCATGTCAGCGTTCACCGTATTATTTCATACAATTTTACCCAAAGGCCTTTTCAAAACGATAGTTATTACGATATATAGTTATATAAAGATCTACTTGACTTCATAAAAAGTGTAAATGGAGGTTTTTACGACCTTTTACGGGGATATTAATTACCTAGGTAATACCATTCCCTTTATTGTCATGCCATCAACATTCAAGTTTTCTATGTGAACATTTCGGCAACCTGATATTTAACAAAGACGCCCTGTTTTAATGAAGAAAATATTTGCGCATAATAAATAAATATAACGCCTTATAGACGGTATATGGCAATGACAGTAGTTCAGTTTTTAATCAAAGGTTTAATGACGTTTCTTTTTGAGCGTTATTACTGTTGATTTCATTGGTTTCGTTTCCTCCTAAAAGAAGGTATCCAACTGTGTGTATATTCCGAAATATCGGTACACTCTTTGTAACAATATCTCATAGTTTAAACTTTTATATTCATAAACACTAGACCTCAGGCTTTCTGTACAACGAATCAAGCTTTTTTCTGTTTTAAAAACTCATTAAAGCTACATTCGCTCAGCAAATATTTAAAAATGCGATGGTTTGGGGCACTCAGCCAGATAAAGAATATGGAACAGGAAATCGTTTGGACTATGAGTCTCCGAAATTCCAAGATGGCGTCCGAAAACCCCACATGTATAATTATATAAAAACGTATTTCTTTTGCAAAATATTAAGAACCAACTATTTATAAGGTAAACAAACGTCACTGTTACGAGACGTAGACCGGTTTACACCTGATATGAGCAAGATATCCACGCGCAATCTATACAATACACCTTGGCAACTACCCTTCCATGTGCCTTTCGCTAAGTCTGTAAATTGTACATGTCAGCATTTATCTCTGTTAAGTTATTTTGTACGTATAGAACACAATGCCACTGGTTTATTATTGCGTGTGTAAAACCAAGTTTAAAACCCTTCTTTAAACATATCGTTGGTGATAAATTTCCTTCTTCGCAACGAAACACCTCATTCGTTAGTTCATATTTAAAACGAAAACTGTACACATTTCCTTCCGACTACCCCATAATTCTTACCGTGATTTCATATCATTTACTGCGTTTCACACGGCTTTTACCTTAACACGGATGAAATATGTATCCTTTTTCACCACATGGATGAAAGATTATAGGGCAAAGAGGTTTTGCAAAACAGTATAGTTTTTGATACATCTAAACACAATAGTTGTAACGGGTTGGAATTCAAATGAAAACAGTAAAGAATTCACATCAGATGTTGTGTATTCATTTATAAACATTTAATGCCAATAAGCCGGGGGTCGATATAGTTAAATGATTGTCATCGTCGTGTTCATGTAAACGAGTATTCGAATACTCTCACGGCTTTTACTGCGTGCTCTGCTTCTGTCATTTAATGCAAGAAAAAGCATTTAAAATCTCTGAGAAAGAAAACGTTACACTGATATGTTCTCCAAAAGTCTTCGCACTGCGTAACCGAATTAAGATCCTTTAAATAAGTTTGTTACTGTTGATCAACCCTTAATTCACTTCCTAATCGTCAGCGTCTTTATTTCGTATTGATTGTCCATTACCTAAAATATCTTTTTTAAGGACATCGTTGTAAGGAGTGGGCGTAGTCTACATCCATGTTACATCATCAAGAAGTTTGTTTAATACCTTGCCTCGTAGTGTGGGTAAGCCAAAGACAGACAGTGGCGGGAAGTATCTATGATAATAATGTTCTTGTTAAAACGCTCGCCGTCCAGAAACTTGCCGTACGAATGTCGCAACAGCTATCCTATAGTCGCACGGTCATCCCGGTATAGTTCATCACGAATAAACGAAGAGGTGGTGCGATTCAGTGTGCTGGTAAATTGTTACCGCAATGTGCGAGTGTTTTCCGAATAAAAGATACAGTTTTTACATACGACGTAACCTTACAATACATTATAAATTATAAATAAGGGAACAGTTTCATTTTTAGAGATTCATTTTCCAACGGGTATTGAAATACCAACAATCATATCAAATCCACATAACGTGTTTTCTACACTCACATATTTTTGGGAAAATGTTAATAGACTCGTATTAAATTCGCCTTGTATCGTACTGAATACTTTAAATACCATATACATTCCACAATATATAATATAAAAATGGTAAAAAATGTAGAACGAGACCCTTTTAAACTCGCACAAACATGTAGGCACTCGAATCTCGCCGTATCAAACACATTACAGCCTTAGTAATGTGGAATAAGAGAAAAATTAATGATTTTGTTGGTACACTCCAAAATGTTTCTTAAAGGTATTTTTGTGCTTGTTGCGTACTGCACGATTGTTGGGGAGTAAGTAGTAAACTAATGTGTTAATAGAAAGATACAGAGGTGACCTTAAAGGCCAAGTTTAAGGAATGTTTGGCATGATAATCCCCTGCTATGCATCTCCTGCTAATTGCACTGGTGTCACAGTATGGGCCAATTTCCTGTTATTTGTTTGTTGGCCATTTAGGGTCCATTTCTATAATAAAACTTCCAATTCTGCATAGCAGGATACTCAGTTCGGAGATCTGATAAGAGGGATCAAGGCAAGCAGAAAGAGATCAATATACAGAGGTTTTGTACTTTACACAGTTTGTTTGTTGTGTTTGGGGGTTTGTTTTGTTGTTTGTTTGTTTTGTTGTTTTTTTGTTGTTGATGTTGTTTTAGTTTGTTTTTGTTTTTTTTTGTTTTGGGGGGGGGGTACTTATAGAAGGCCTTTTAGCTGATACTCTGATTTCGTTCAATTACTTAAAGGCCTAATTTATGGAATGTTTGCCATATTAATTCCCTGCTGTGGATCCCTTATTATTGCACTGGTGTCACAGTAATTGTCAATTTCCTGTGTTTGTGCTTATTGCCTCAAGCCCATTTAGAGTTGACAATGTCAGGGTAGATAATCTTATTGTCTCACTCATTCATAACCAATTATTGTAAAAAAAAAACAATAGGCATTGCCAATGTATTGATCAATGTGACAGATTGGAAATAAATAATAAACGACTGGCAAAAATGTTTTTAGTAGTTTGATAGATTTCCATCCGTTTTAACTTCGTAATCAGTTTTGTTTTATGGAGTCTAGCAAGTATGTTCTCTAGTTCCGTTTGGGTACCATTTTATTAGATGTGATGCTCATATCAACGTTCATAACGTATAGTAACGAAACATTTATTTCAGGTTTGACGTATTGTTCCTAGAATCGAAAAGAAATCAAAAAATAGTTTTAACAGTGCCAGTGTTAAATAATAGCCTTAGACTGTCGGTGGATATTTATAATAATACAACCTTATCAGTTAAGAAAAAACAAATACTGGACAGTTGTAGAACGTTTTCTATTGTAACTACATTTTAAATGAAATTATACTAGTAATAATCAAATAATAATTCACTATAAAGCTTACATTGACACCATGTGATATACTAGCATGTCTATTTTCTTTCCTTTTCCTAACTTTAAAATCATGGTTATTTGTGCAGTGTTTAAAACGATACAGTATAATACTTTTATGTAGGTATGAATGTTACTTTGCATGTTTTGTACCTACTAGAGTTTTGAACAAACGAAAACGCCCATTAAAAAGCAAATTCCATAACGTATTTTAATTAGTTTCTTAATGGTGCATGTTAGTGATATATGATGCACCACAATTTCATTCCATTTATGTTGTATAATATAAATCATATTAATGGTCGTGTTTATATAACCTAACTCTTATACTTATTCTAAAGCATTGTAATAATTAATGTGATATTACTTGGAAAAATGAGCAAAATAGACCAAGGATGATAAGTCTCTTAATAAACCTCCAGTCCGGATCTTAGATCTGATAGTCTGCAGGGGGCAATAACAATAAAGATTAACTTCAACACAGTTGTGTACTTTACATGGTTGTTGATTGTTCTTGTTTATGATCTATATTTTTATTATTACTTTTTGGAGTGGGGCGGGCACTTATAGAAGGCTAATTGTCTTATCAGATCTCCTATTTGAGTATCCTGCTGTGCAGTTTGGGATGGTTTATTATAGAAATGGACCGTAAATGGCTCTGAGCCAATAAACGAATACACAGAAAATTGACCCCTCCTGTGACACCAGTGTAATTATAAAGAGATGCACAGCTGGCCCCAATTTCTCGAAACTTCTTAAGCTAAACACGCTTAAGTAGCTTATTTCAATTAGCCAAAATACATACTTAAATTGGATTTTGATAATTGAAAAATGGTTTATTGTGATTATCATAAAGATAATTCCTATTTTAAGTATAAAAACTCTTAAAGAAGTAAATATAACGCAAATTATTGAAAAACAAAAATAGTGAGCTTAGCTTAATCCTGTTATAAGGGACTTAAGAAGTTTTGAGAAATTGGGGCCAGGGGATTATCATGCCAAACACTCCTTAAACTAGACCTTTTAACCAGTTTGTGAACTCTCAACTTAAAACTTGGCCCAATATTCATCCTAACATCACAGTAGGCTTCTGACTACCGTATAAAACACGGGGGGTTAAACCAGTTTGTGAACTCCCAACTCCAAATTTGTTCTATTATTCATTCTCAGTCCACAGAAGGCTTTTGGCTACCGTAAAACACACTGGGGGTTTAAACCAGTTTTTGAGCTCTTAAGCCTTCACCTGTCCCAATAATCATCCTAATACTACAGTAGACTTTTGGCTGTCGTATAGCACACTGAGAATGGAGGGGGTGGGGTTGGGGTGAGGTTTAAACCGATTTGTGAGCTCCTCAGACAACAGAAGGTATTTGGGTGCCGGGCTTTACATTCTAGATTATAGTTCAATATGTTCAGGTCTGCCATTGACTGTGTCATTCTTACATGTAACGTGTTTAATTGTTCAGTCAATATTGTCCCTCATTTGTAGTCGGGTTAACTTTAGGAGGCAAACTGTAAATATTAAGCGTATGGAGTTTGCCTCTTTTTAGTATTAATATTCTATGCTTAAGTAGCACAAAAAGTGCTTTAGTATGTACTCGCTTGAAAACAAAACTGCTTATACGTAATAAAAAAGTGTTAAATTTGTTTTTCTCTAACAAACCATTAAAATTGAAATGCAGACCCTAAAGTTGTATTGGCGTTTGAATTGTTCTTCTGATTGTTCGATTTCAGTTCTTGATTTTGTTCTTTTGTTTGATACGCAAAAAGCATACAGAAAGGTGTGGCATTTTAGTCAAACATGCAATTACCATACCGTCAGATTCTTTTTTCAAGTAAACTTTCAGCACATCAATTCAGATCACGAATAGGCGACTCCTTTACAAAGTGTTTAAGTATGTTTCAAAAGCATAATTTATCTCTTTACGATGCAGTTTACGCTAATCTTGCATTAAATAAGAAATGGCAATAAAAAGCCAAGGCATGGGTGTGATAAATATCATTTACAAGTACCCTATCTGCATTGATATCTCAAGGTACAATACTAGCTGTATGAATAGGAAAATGTTATATAATCGAACCTTTCATGGGCATTAAACTTCACTTGGTAGCCGCAAGCTCGTTCTGTGCTTTACTTACATTCGACTTGTTGACGGCCATTAAAGTCTCATTTATCAAATTGACCATAGCAAACCAAGGGTCATTATGCCAACGCCTGTTTCATTCACACCCGCGTAACTTCATCATGTATGTACATTCGTACACTGATACCATCAAGTAATTTCGACTTTTTTCTTTAAATATAAACTGGCATTTCAATACTTGTACGCATATTCATGATTTTAGGATATTAAAGCTACCTTTCGACCATGTGAAAATAACTTCCTCAGATTTCTTTTGACAAAAGAAAACTTAATTATCATTCAAGCAAGGGGAATTTGAATAAACTCAGGGTAACAATAATTATTGCTACTTTTCGTGGACTCAGGTTTGCTACCACATTCAAATGCACAGACCATAACTTTTATGGATGCTTGAAATATAATTTCAGTCTGTTACACTCTTGACCCAAACGTAGAATTTTAACATTCTAAAATTCCTGGTGCATGTTAAACGTGATCGTTAGTCTATTTAAGTGTGTATTGTGCGTGAAATAATGAACGCACACAATTAACCCTTTAGACGCCTATCGGCATGATCGTTTGTTTTGTCTTCACTACAAATGAGTTGAACATTACTTGACTCATAACAATAAGGCGCAGACACATTATAGGTGTTGTAACCTGGTCTATATTGCATTGAGTATATTGTTCAATATTATCTGTTTTCTTAATGATATATTCAAATATCGAGTTTTCAAATCAATGAACTCAACAAATACACCTTCAGAATAGAATAATACATAATTCTTAAAGTCATTTTGCAATGCGTTTAGTTTACAATTAAAACGTCCTTGTATCTGCTGAATACAGTTGTGAATGAAAGAAACACTCATTCAAGTTTGGTCCATTTAAGTAAACTATTTTTGAGGACAACGCCTTCTATAGTAAATTGTCAAAGCTGGGTGCTGTCATAGTGAATTGAACGACCCAGAAAGAATTCTGTATTTTAATTCAGTTTTAGTGCCTGTATAGGGCGCTTAATGGTGTTACGGTTCTTCAAACTGAATGCACATTTTATTATAGTAAGTGAATAAATCGTTCCTTAAAACAGATATGTCTGATGTATGCCTAGTAACTTTGACAATAGTTCATTGGTTTTAGATATTTGGCAGTGTTCATGTTTCTGATCACGCTGCTAACATTCAGGATCTAAAACAAATAAATGTTGACTAGCATTTGCGATCTTCTAAATTATTTTCACTAAATACTCAAAAGGCACATTGAAAAAACACTTAGTTTTGTATTGCAACCATCATCTTTCGAGTGTGACTTTCGCAAATTGAAAATTAAAAAGAGGAAACGTAATAATTAATGCTTTTGCAGCATATAGACAGCGCGCGAAATCCACACATCTCTTGTTCATACCTTAATATTTACACCTCAACTTCCATTCCTTAAATGAACTGCCATTCGGCAATTGCGGCTATCGTGCTTTTCGTGTAAAAATAAATAATGAATTGCGCGATTAATGTCATTATCGGGGATATGAACGCAAATGGGCTGGTCAAAGTACGCGTTGAGTCCATCGGACTCCACACACTTCAACCAGCCCAACTGCGTGTATACCCCGATAACGACATCAATCCCACAATTCATTCCTCAAACAGTCATGTTAAAGGTGCACAGTATAGGTGGATGCACAATATTGATGAATTTTAATGCATTTTTATGTTAAACACGTTTGACTGTTTTGATTAAAACGAAAAAAAAAAACATGGAAATTTGCGACCACGTGGCTATTAATAAAACAACAACATTGGTATAAAATGACTTATGTTTTTTAACTGTACGTAAATGTATGATCTTTTGCGCCCTCAAAAACACAGTTAAATATGCACAACCAAGCAATTCATATCAAACTACGTCCTGTATGGTTCATGAATAATTTGCTTCATTTTTTGCATTCATTTAGAATGCAACAGGCAAGAGAGTGTATGTGTATTTAACGACACCACTGGCCTACCCATGCGCGTCGGGCCACAGTGAGAGTATCGTTGGGCATAATGCACAGACAGAATGGGAATCTTGTTAACGTTACACTGGTAATTGAACGTGAGCTGATGTAGAGCACTGTTAAGTTGTCAACGTGACGAGACCACCGTTTAACGTCCCTCCAGTAAGATGGTTCGCAATTTTAGCAGTAAGTCGGGAATCGAGCCTTCGACCCGAGGATGACAGTCCAGAGCCGAACTTTTAGAGCACGGATCCCCCACAATGATCCTTAACAAATTTTATAGCAACTTCATAATCACTTCAACCAGCCATTGCTTGCACTTCACTGTCTTCAAACGTTTTGAATGGATCAGCAAGTTAGATAGAATTTCCAATAATCTATTCTATGTTAATGATTCTTACGATTTATTAAATTCTGTGAAAGGAAAAATAAAGGTTATTATGTTTGTATGAAATAGATGATTTCATGTCATTAAATTCATTCACCTACCTCTTTACAGTAAATCCTGAAAACACAGGCCTTTATAGCACACAATCTAAGCAGATGGCTATTACATCATAACCCGGTTAATCCAAAGTAATATATCGCACGTTATATTATGTCCGCTACTCTACAGAACACGAAACTAAAATAAAAATCGAACTCGTTCTTAAGAATAACAATCGCCTTAAACAGCAAATTTAAACCGAAATGTCAAAAGTTTCCTTCTTCTACTTCAAGATGTATGAATATTTAAAGAGATATGCATTTGTATATAAAATGCATCCAGTTAAAACCGCCCCTTATTCACCAATGCCCTGAAAAAGTTATTTAAAACCGAGCGCTTAAGTTGGGCGGAACCTCAACTATGAAAAGCAATTGTAAACCTGTTTCTTCAGAGGTTCATTTTTATAACCCTCGGCGTGAATACGGATCCAATTCCAAATTGTTTTGGTTGTAAAGAATACCTTAGTCAATGAAAGAACTGATGACAATAACCTTCTAATGAAAAACCAACCCTCTACGTGACAAGTCACCCATAGAAAAGTCATTTCGGAGCTGTTTAAGGCATTTGGAAAACAATGCTGACCACTGGACCTTGGGGAAAGGAAGCCAATGGACCAGGGAGAAAAAGAAATAAAACCATTATTTTGTTCAAGCCAGCCGACTAGGGAGAGAGTTTAAACCAAAGATTTAAAAGCTATGCGGGGCCAATCCTTAAAAGTGTTGCTTTGTATTGACCATGATAGCTCACCAACACGACCCTGCCTCTTTTTGACTCATTTGATTCACGACCCATATCAAACTGAATATTAAACCATCTGAATCCGGCCACCGCAAACAAACATGCTTACGAACGGCCTCATTTAAATGATGGCCATAAGAGTTAGTGTTTGAACGAAAGCTTATATTACAAGTCACGATTTTTCTTTTTTCGTTGTAAACTAAGTCGTTCAGTTAGTGCTATACCTCCGTATAAATATAAACACATTTCTAAATACCAACCGCTTTTATAGACACCTTTAAATAGAACACAATCCGATTGGCTGGCCATTCAGTAGTCTTACAGCTGGAATAGGTAAACGACATAAAGAATTTTCTTGTGCGTAAGCCTTTCAGATATAATAAAAGTAATGTTAAACTTGCCAACATTAAAGCTGCACTCTCACAGGCTTACCATTTTTACAACTTTTTTTATTTTTTGTCTTGGAAAGAGCAGATTTTTGCGTGAATATCTGCAAACCAATGATAAAAGATTGCTGACAAAAATCAGATCGTAGACTTTCATATTTCCATTCGAAAATTAATGTTTTATGGCTTTAACTGTTACTAACGCTTTAAGAAAAATGCTAAAACATCATTTTTTGAATTTAAATATAAAAATATGCGATCTGTTTTTTTGTCAGCAGTCTTATATATATACACATATATATAATATATAATTTAACTCGCTTTCATGGATCCCACAAATTGGCTCGTTCCAAGACAAAAAATAAAAAAAGTTGTCAAAACGTTCAATCTGTGAGAGTCCAGCTTTAATGTGTTACTTGCTAACACCGACTTAAAAATAAAACAGAGATACCTGCACATGGACGACGAACCATTACATAGCCATAGAATCGTCTTTGTTCTAAAACATCTGCGCTTGCAATATTGATATATGAATTGAAAACATTATCTGCGACATCGTTTGTTCCTAGATTAGAAAAATGAATGTCGTGCTGACTTTCGTGCTAGCATGAGAAATACAGGGCTGGCAGGGCAAACGACAATTCACATTTGTTTGATTCCAGAAATGGTTAGTTTGAATGTCGAGCATACGATATTCGACATATACAAAGTGAATGTCGTGCAGGTCCGACAATTTACATTCTAATGAAGATTGCAGTGTTGGCAAGCTCGATATTCGTGTGTTAAATGTCGAATGTCGTTTCTGAATTAAAATGTCGTTCCAGTTTGACATTCAAACGACCTATTTCTGAAGAAAATAAATGTAGAACCTCGTTTAACGAGCTAACTTTATATTCACTTTTTGAATGTCTAATGTCGAGCCTGAAAAAATAAAAGTCGTGTGTCGTTTGTCGAGTCTGTTCGACATTGAAACTGAAAAGAAACGAATGTCGTGTGCCGTTTGTGGTTTGTAGAGCCGGCTTTATATCCAAACTTCAGAAAACATTCCATTTTAATGCTGAATGTCGTTTGCAGTGAGAGCATGCCATTCATATTTTGAATTGCTTTTTTCGAGCCATCTCTGCATTTAATGTATAGTGTTTTGTTGAGCTTACTTCGTACAACTAATGGACCTTCTACATCAACGAGTGAAGATCCAATTTATTTTAAAGGTATGTTTCTGTATGTTAAATAACTAAAAAATGGGAAAATGAGCTATATAGAATTGAAAAAATAGGACCAATTCTGAACGGAACTATTTCATGCTGCATACATGTTGTTTTCCTTCTTTATTGTCTTGTATGACTTTTAAGTTTAGTTGTGTGGCTATTGTTCATAAGTTGTACGACTTTTGTTTGTTTAACTGTCTGGCTCTTGCTCGTAGGTTGAATGGATATTGTTTGTAAGTTGCGTGGCTCTTGCTCGTTATCTTGTACGGCTCTATTTTGTTTAATTGTATGATAATTGTGAGTTTAGTTGTACGGCCCCCGTTGAGTTAGTTGCATGGCTTTTGTTTGTTTACTTGTATGACTCGTGTTCGTATAGCTGATATTGTTTTCGTTGTATGCCTTTTCTGTGTGTAGTTGAATGAACTTTGTTCGTTTAGTTAAATGACTCATTTTCTATAGATGTATAGATCCTGTGTTTTACATTTTATTACTCTTGTTTGTTCAGTTGAATGACTATTGTTCGTTTATTTGTATGACTATTGTTCGTTTATTTGTATGACTATTGTTCGTTTATTTGTATGACTATTGTTCGTTTATTTGTATGACTATTGTCCGTTAGGTTGTATGACTCTTGTTCGTTTATTTGTATGACTATTGTTCGTTTATTTGTATGACTATTGTTTGTTTATTTGTATGACTCTTGTTCGTTTAGTTGTATGGCTCTTGTTCGTTTATTTGTATGACTATTGTTCGTTTAGTTGTTTGGCTCTTGTTCGTTTATTTGTATGACTATTGTCCGTTTGGTTGTATGACTCTTGTTCGTTTATTTGTATGACTATTGTTATACTAATAAACACTTCCCTTTGGTTTTCTACTCACCATGCTCCACACTGTTAAGTATCAAATACTTCTTCATCCCCGCGAACCACACTAATAAGTATCAAATATCCTCAAACCCCGCGAACCACACTAATAAGTATCAAATATCCTCAAACAACGCGAACCACACTGATAAGTACCAAATATCCTCAAACAACGCGAACCACACTGATAAGTACGAAATACTTCTCAAACAACGCGAACCACACTGCTAAGAATCAGATATCCTCAAACAACACGAACCACACTGATAAGTACCAAATATCCTCAAACAACGCGAACCACACTAATAAGTACCAAATATCCTCAAACAACGCGAACCACACTGATAAGTACCAAATATCCTCAAACAACGCGAACCACACTGTTAAGTACCAAATATCCTCAAACAACGCGTACCACACTGATAAGTACCAAATATCCTCAAACAACGCGTACCACACTCATAAGTACGAAATACTTCTCAAACAACGCAAACCACACTGTTAAGTACGATATACTTCTCAAACAACGCGAACCACACTGATCAGTACCAAATATCCTCAAACAACGCGTACCACACTAATAAGTATCAAATATCCTCAAACAACGCGAACCACACTCATAAGTACGAAATACTTCTCAAAAAACGCGAACCACACTGTAAAGTACGATATACTTCTCAAACAACGCGAACCACACTGATAAGTACCAAATATCCTCAAACAACGCGTACCACACTAATAAGTATCAAATATCCTCAAACAACGCGAACCACACTGATAAATACCAAATATCCTCAAACAACGCGAACCACACTGATAAGTACGAAATACTTCTCAAACAACGCGAACCACACTGCTAAGTATCAGATATCCTCAAACAACACGAACCACACTGATAAGTACCAAATATCCTCAAACAACGCGAACCACACTGATAAGTACCAAATATCCTCAAACAACGCGTACCACACTGATAAGTACCAAATATCCTCAAACAACGCGTACCACACTGTTAAGTACCAAATATCCACAAACAACGCGTAACACACTGATAAGTACCAAATATCCTCAAACAACGCGTACCACACTCATAAGTACGAAATACTTCTCAAACAACGCGAACCACACTGCTAAGTACGAAATACTTCTCAAACAACGCGAACCACACTGATAAGTACCAAATATCCTCAAACAACGCGAACCACACTGATAAGTACCAAATATCCTCAAACAGGGCGTACCACACTGTTAAGTACGAAATACTCCTCAAACGACGCGTACCACACTGTTAAGTACGAAATACTTCTCAAACAACGCGTACCACACTGTTAAGTACGAAATACTTCTCAAACAACGCGAACCACACTGCTAAGTACGAAGTACTTCTCAAACAACGCGAACCACACTGCTAAGTACGAAATACTTCTCAAACAACGCGAACCACACTGATAAGTATCAAATATCCTCAAACAACGCGAACCACACTGATAAGTACCAAATATCCTCAAACAACGCGAACCACACTGATAAGTACCAAATATCCTCAAACAACGCGTATCACACTGATAAGTACCAAATATCCTCAAACAACGCGTACCACACTGATAATACCAAATATCCTCAAACAACGCGTACCACACTGATAAGTACCAAATATCCTCAAACAACGCGTACCACACTGATAAGTACCAAATATCCTCAAACAACGCGTACCACACTGATAAGTACCAAATATCCTCAAACAACGCGAACCACACTGATAAGTACGAAATACTTCTCAAACAACGCGAACCACACTGCTAAGTATCAGATATCCTCAAACAACACGAACCACACTGATAAGTACCAAATATCCTCAAACAACGCGAACCACACTGATAAGTACCAAATATCCTCAAACAACGCGTACCACACTGATAAGTACCAAATATCCTCAAACAACGCGTACAACACTGATAAGTACCAAATATCCTCAAACAACGCGTAACACACTGATAAGTACCAAATATCCTTAAACAACGCGTACCACACTCATAAGTACGAAATACTTCTCAAACAACGCGAACCACACTGTTAAGTACGATATACTTCTCAAACAACGCGAACCACACTGATAAGTACCAAATATCCTCAAACAACGCGTACCACACTGATAAGTATCAAATATCCTCAAACAACGCGAACCACACTGATAAGTACCAAATATCCTCAAACAACGCGAACCACACTGATAAGTACGAAATACTTCTAAAACAACGCGAACCACACTGATAAGTATCAGATATCCTCAAACAACACGAACCACACTGATAAGTACCAAATATCCTCAAACAACGCGAACCACACTGATAAGTACCAAATATCCTCAAACAACGCATACCACACTGATTAGTACCAAATATTCTCAAACAACGCGTACCACACTGTTAAGTACCAAATATCCTCAAACAACGCGTAACGCACTGATAAGTACCAAATATCCTCAAACAACGCGTACCACACTCATAAGTACGAAATACTTCTCAAACAACGCGAACCACACTGTTAAGTACGAAATACTTCTCAAACAACGCGAACCACACTGATAAGTACCAAATATCCTCAAACAACGCGTACCACACTGATAAGTACCAAATATCCTCAAACAAGGCGTACCACACTGTTAAGTACGAAATACTTCTCAAACGACGCGTGATACACTGTTAAGTACGAAATACTTCTCAAACAACGCGAACCACACTGTTAAGTACGAAATACTTCTCAAACAACGCGAACCACACTGATAAGTACCAAATATCCTCAAACAACGCGTACCACACTGATAATACCAAATATCCTCAAACAACGCGTACCACACTGATAAGTACCAAATATCCTCAAACAACGCGAACCACACTGATAAGTACCAAATATCCTCAAACAACGCGTACCACACTGATAAGTACCAAATATCCTCAAACAACGCGTACCACACTGATAAGTACCAAATATCCTCAAACAACGCGTACCACACTGATAAGTACCAAATATCCTCAAACAACGCGAACCACACTGATAAGTACCAAATATCCTCAAACAACGCGTACCACACTGATAAGTACCAAATATCCTCAAACAACGCGAACCACACTGATAAGTACCAAATATCCTCAAACAACGCGAACCACACTGATAAGTACCAAATATCCTCAAACAACGCGTATCACACTGATAAGTACCAAATATCCTCATACAACGCGTACCACACTGATAAGTACCAAATATCCTCAAACAACGCGTACCACACTGATAAGTACCAAATATCCTCAAACAACGCGTACCACACTGATAAGTACGAAATACTTCTCAAACAACGCGAACCACACTGTTAAGTACGAAATACTTCTCAAACAACGCGAACCACACTGATAAGTACCAAATATCCTCAAACAACGCGTATCACACTGATAAGTACCAAATATCCTCAAACAACGCGTACCACACTGATAAGTACCAAATATCCTCAAACAACGCGTAACACACTGATAAGTACCAAATATCCTCAAACAACGCGTACCACACTGATAAGTACGAAATACTTCTCAAACAACGCGTACCACACTGTTAAGTACGAAATACTTCTCAAACAACGCGAACCGCACTGTTAAGTACGAAATATCCTCAAACAACGCGTACCACACTGATAAGTACCAAATATCCTCAAACAACGCGTACCACACTGTTATGTACGAAATACTTCTCAAACAACGCGTACCACACTGTTAAGTACGAAATACTTCTCAAACAATGCGAACCACACTGTTAAGTACGAAATACTTCTCAAACAACGCGTACCACACTGTTAAGTACGAAATACTTCTCAAACAACGCGTACCACACTGATAAGTACGAAAAACTTCTCAAACAACGCGTACCACACTGATAAGTATCAAATATCCTCAAACAACGCGAACCACACTGATAAGTATCAAATATCCTCAAACAACGCGAACCACACTGATAAGTATCAAATATCCTCATCCAACGCGAACCACACTGATAAGTATCAAATATCCTCAAACAACGCGAACCACACTGATAAGTATCAAATATCCTCAAACAACGCGAACCACACTGATAAGTATCAAATATCCTCACACAACGCGAACCACACTGATAAGTACCAAATATCCTCAAACAACGCGTACCACACTGATAAGTACCAAATATCCTCAAACAACGCGTACCACACTGATAAGTACGAAATACTTCTCAAACAACGCGAACCACACTGTTAAGTACGAAATACTTCTCAAACAACGCGAACCACACTGTTAAGTACGAAATACTTCTCAAACAACGCGAACCACACTGATAAGTACGAAATATCCTCAAACAACGCGTACCACACTGATAAGTACGAAATACTTCTCAAACAACGCGTACCACACTGATCAGTACGAAATACTTCTCAAACAACGCGTACCACACTGTTAAGTACGAAATACTTCTCAAACAACGCGTACCACACTGTTAAGTACGAAATACTTCTCAAACAAGGCGTACCACACTGCTAAGTACGAAATACTTCTCAAACAAGGCGTACCACACTGCTAAGTACGAAATACTTCTCAAACAAGGCGTACCACAACTGTTAAGTACGAAATACTTCTCAAACAACGCGAACCACACTGATAAGTACGAAATACTTCTCAAACAACGCGAACCACACTGTTAAGTACGAAATACTTCTCAAACAAGGCGTACCATACTGCTAAGAACTTAATACCTCTTGAACCCCACGTACCAAACTGTTGCTTGTACAGCTTGAACCCCGTTTCAAATCTGTTGCGTATCAAATACCGCTTGAACCCCGCTTTCAAAACTGTTGATTACCAAATACCACTTGAGCCCCGCGTACCAAACTGATGCGTACCAAATATCTCTGTAACCCTGTGTACCAAACTGGTGCGTACCATATACCTCTTGAACCCCGCATACCAAACTGATGCTTAACAAATACCTCTTGAACCCCGGGTACCAAACTGGTGCTTAACAAATAGCTCTTGAACCCCGCGTACCAAACTGATACGTATCAAATACCTCTTGAACCCCGCATACCAAACTGATGCGTACCATATACCTCTTGAACCCCGGGTACCAAACTGGTGCTTAACAAATACCTCTTGAACCCCGCGTACCAAACTGATACGTATCAAATACCTCTTGAACCCCGCGTACCAGACTGATGCTTAACAAATACCTCTTGAACCCCGGGTACCTAACTAGTGCTTAACAAATACCTCTTGAATCCCGCTTACCAAACTGATGCGTACCAAATACCTCTTGAACCCCGCATACCACACTTATGCGTACCAAATATCTCTGTAAATCTGCGTACCAAACTGGTGCGTACCAAATACCTATGTAACCCTGCGTACCAAACTGGTGCGTACCAAATTCCTATTGAACCCGCGTACCAAAAACCTCTTGAACCACGCGCATCAAAGAGTCTCGTTTAAAGCTCACTGAAGGCCTTTGTTCGGGATAAACCATGATATGTACATTCCAATATGATTGATAAATAGGTGCACACAATTGTATTGGTGAATGTGTATTACTTTCGTCATTCTTTCTTTCGAGCGTTGAATAGCATTTGGGTAAACAATGTTAAAACTGTTTCAATATGTGTTCTAAATATATTTATATGAATAATGTAAATAGTTTATAAAGATATTTCTAAAATTAAAAAGAAGATAAATACGCCGGAGCGTTTTACAAAGCGGCTATAAAAATTCAACCAGAGTTTCGACTTTTAGTAGAGTGTCGACACGCTAGTGATTTTTCTCTGCCATCTATTGTAACGATGCATGTCTTTATATCCCAGACGTTCCATTATATGGCCTTTAAAGATGTCAGGTTACACCAACTTAAAGAGGTGGGTTTTATCTGAAAAGGTGTAGCCTTATTCGACATGTACCTTAAAATACCGTACAAACCCATTATTGCACATAGTTTGAATTCATTAGCTTTGTCATATCGTTCCATAGTATAGTCGTCTATAGTGTATTCGTCTATTCGTTTTTCAACCTGATCAAGTTTATGGTTTAGGAATGTGTGTACATGTTACACCGTGGTCACACATACATGAGAACTTTCTATCAAATATGTCTGTTATAGGGTATGAATAAATACGCATACGTGTATGTATATGAAAGAGCTTGCAACAGCCATATGTATATTAGCGCCTAACAGCCTTCATGCGCGCTAAAATTCTGAGTACAAAACATTGGGGGGGTTCACAAAAATAGTTTACTTAAAAGAATTATCCCCGTCTGTGAGTACAAACTTATTTTCTTTGTGTCTTAGAGTCTTAAGTCACTTAATTTGATAGAAGACTGTATATAGATAGGGTCCCTCCTTGGATAGGTACACGTTTTGGTTAGGGACACTTCTTCGACATGTACACGTTTTGTAAAGAGACAATTATTGGACATGTACACGTTTTGGATAGAGACACTTCTTCGACATGTACACGTTTTGGATAGAGACACTCCTTGAACACATACACTTTTTGGAAAGGACCATTTCTAGGACTGGTACACTTTTTTGATGGGGACACCTCTTCGACAGGTACACGTTTTGGATAGAGACACTTCTTTAACAGGTACACGTTTTGGATAGAGACACTTCTTTAAACAGGTACACGTTTTGGATAGGGACACTTCTTTAACAGGTACACGTTTTGGATAGAGACACTTCTTTAACAGGTACACGTTTTGGATAGGGACACTTCTTTAACAGGTACACGTTTTGGATAGGGACACTTCTTTAACAGGTACACGTTTTGGATAGGGACACTTCTTTAACAGGTACACGTTTTGGATAGAGACACTTCTTTAACAGGTACACGTTTTGGATAGGGACACTTCTTTAACAGGTACACGTTTTGGATAGAGACACTTCTTTAACAGGTACACGTTTTGGATAGGGACACTTCTTTAACAGGTACACGTTTTGGATAGAGACACTTCTTTAACAGGTACACGTTTTGGATAGAGACACTTCTTTAACAGGTACACGTTTTGGATAGAGACACTTCTTTAACAGGTACACGTTTTGCATAGAGACACTTCTTTAACAGGTACACGTTTTGGATAGAGACACTTCTTTAACAGGTACACGTTTTGGATAGAGACACTTCTTTAACAGGTACACGTTTTGGATAGAGACACTTCTTTAAACAGGTACACGTTTTGGATAGAGACACTTCTTTAACAGGTACACGTTTTGGATAGAGACACTTCTTTAACAGGTACACGTTTTGGATAGAGACACTTCTTTAACAGGTACACGTTTTGGATAGAGACACTTCTTTAACAGGTACACGTTTTGGATAGGGACACTTCTTGGACCGGTACAAGTTTTGAATAGGGACAGTTACAAGCGAATAATAATGATAATATACAAGGTAAGATAAACTATATTTTATTGGTTGTGTTTGGATTAAAAAACAACAACATCCTTTGCAATAAGATATATACAGTACGGTCATGCAAATGGGACATTTTTATTTTAGATTTTAGACCAGAGGTAATCATCCTTTCCCTCAGCCTCGTGTACTTAAGGAATGTGACACTCAAATCTGAGCCTGAACTCAACTGCCCCTTTCATTCGTAACGAAAGTGACCCTTTAAACCCTTCAGATCTCCCTTTCAACAGAAGCATGGCGGACCAATTGCTGTTTCAATGCAGTGGTCAAATGCTAGTGAAAATGTCAGTTTAATCTTGCACCTCAGTAATACCCTGTAACCAGGTATATATGGCTGTCCTGTGTGTTTCAATATACTCGACCCTGGCAGACACCACCCGCTCTGCAGCCTCAAAGGCCCCTGTATCACCCTTCGTCATCTCTGCCACTGCCATGAACTGTCGCAACTGAAGAAAAAAAAAGAGAATTAGATCATCCATTTCCATAGAGGACCAACCATCAGTAATAGTCTTTGACCAAGGTAGTTTGTGATACTCTTATTATTTTGAAAGGATTAATAATACAGAACAATAAGTCCGTTTTGTGGTCAACATTATATTTTGTCTAATGAGAAGGCAGGTTTTCTAAAGTTTTTTCTATACATTTATTTCAGTAAATTGGCAGTAGGCCGTTATTTATTTAAATCAGCTGAAATGGAATATATAACAAGTTGTTGGCCCAGTATGTGGGTATTTTACACAATATAATGTAAACCACTTAATTATGGTAAAGATTGTTAGAATGTACTTTCAAAATAAATAGATTGATGCAACTCACTCGCATGACCTTTTATTGCGTGCAATACTAAATGGTATTATCAATGAAGTGTATGGAACACCTTTTTACTTTCTCATGTGTGCCGACTATAAAAATCGTATTTATGTTTTCTAAACATTGAAAATCAAAGGACAATTATTTCTAGCCCAATGGGTAGGCATTTCCGCTGAAAATGGGCGTGCTGCCAATTTCCATATGGCAACCTCAATGCCAGATTAGTCACGTGCAACAGTGGTGTGTAAGTTTATTTATACTCGCACTCCGGCTATGCCCATTCGGCGAGTGCTCTGATAAGATTGTTAGTTAGTGCACAGACAGAATGTAACCCCTTTTAGAGTTACCCTGGTTCTTTAACGTGCACCAGTGTATAATCACACGAGATTTCCATTTAACGTCCCTCCAAAGGACGATTAGTATTGTTTAAGTTGTGCTGCAGGGAATAGAACCTGCGATCCCTGGATTCCCACTCAAGTGTGTTACCACTAGACCATGGATCTGCCACCGATTCTGTGACCCCTGGATTCCCAGTCAAGTGTGTTACCACTAGACCATGGATCTGCCACCGAACCTGCGACCCCTGGATTCCCACTCAAGTGTGTTACCACTAGACCATGGATCTGCCACCGAACCTGCGACCCCTGGATTCCCACTCAAGTGTGTTACCACTAGACCATGGATCTGCCACCGAACCTGCGACCCCTGGATTCCCAGTCAAGTGTGTTACCACTAGACCATGGATCTGCCACCGAACCTGCGACCCCTGGATTCCCAGTCAAGTGTGTTACCACTAGACCATGGGTCTGCCACCGAACCTGCGACCCCTGGATTCCCAGTCAAGTGTATTACCACTAGACCATGGATCTGCCACCGAACCTGCGACCCCTGGATTCCCAGTCAAGTGTGTTACCACTAGACCATGGATCTGCCACCGAACCTGCGACCCCTGGATTCCCAGTCAAGTGTGTTACCACTAGACCATGGATCTGCCACCGAACCTGCGACCCCTGGATTCCCAGTCAATTGTGTTACCACTAGACCATGGATCTGCCACCGAACCTGCGACCCCTGGATTCCCAGTCAAGTGTGTTACCACTAGACCATGGATCTGCCACCGAACCTGCGACCCCTGGATTCCCAGTCAAGTGTATTACCACTAGACCATGGATCTGCCACCGAACCTGCGACCCCTGGATTCCCAGTCAAGTGTGTTACCACTAGACCATGGATCTGCCACCGAACCTGTGACCCCTGGATTCCCAGTCAAGTGTATTACCACTAGAACCATGGATCTGCCACCGAACCTGCGACCCCTGGATTCCCAGCCAAGTGTGTTACCACTAGACCATGGATCTGCCACCGAACCTGCGACCCCTGGATTCCCACTCAAGTGTGTTACCAGTAGACCATGGATCTGCCAACGAAACTGCGACCCCTGGATTCCCACTCAAGTGTGTTACCACTAGACCATGGGTCTGCCACCGAACCTGCGACCCCTGGATTCCCAGCCAAGTGTGTTACCACTAGACCATGGATCTGCCACCGAACCTGCGACCCCTGGATTCCGTGTCAAGTGTGTTACCACTAGACCATGGGTCTGCCACCGAACCTGCGACCCCTGGATTCCCAGTCAATTGTGTTACCACTAGACCATGGATCTGCCACCGAACCTGCGACCCCTGGATTCCGTGTCAAGTGTGTTACCACTAGACCATGGATCTGCCACTCATGTTAACAACGCACTTCTTCTTCTGTACTTTACCGTACGCTTTAGGTTACACAATTACTTATTAATTTTCCTATACATGAATGCAAACAGACAACATTTCAGATTGGAAAAATGCCATTTCTAACGTTTCACGTATATGATAACCATACATTTCATTAAAATTCTCAAACTCAATTTATTGCAATAAAAAGGTTTGTAACGTTTCTCTTAAGAAAATTCACTCACTTAAGGTTTAAACCGTTTATTTTTTAAGGAATCAAATGTTGCATCATGCCGGAAAACAAAAAGTTCTAGTTCTAGCAAAAAACATATTTAATCTCTGAAATATTTATGATTTTCACTCTCTGGGTCCGGGTTTTAAACACCTATTAATCAT